>NW_026020360.1:600000-821093 GCF_900185275.1 Solanum verrucosum
TCGGCCGGCAAGGCCCCTGTCAACTGATCTATAAAAGAAACAGCTACTCCCAGGAGATCATAAAAATAAATTGCCAACTAGCACAGAAGTCCTGATTGGGCCGTCGAGGCCACCATGATATCTATACAAAAACTAAAAGCAGGTATATATTAATACAATACATCAAACAACTCACAAGCTTCAGCAAACCAACAACATAGACCAGTATGGCCATAATGTAGTTATACACCCCACACACTAGTCTGCAAGCCTTTAAGAGTAGTAAAGATTAGCGGGATAGGGCCCCAGCCTACCCATAAAGATATATACAACAAAAGGTAACAAACCTCCCAACTCTGGCAGTTTCGGAGGAAAGGGGCTAGCCAACCAGATAAAAGTCAATCCTGCTGCTGAGGAGGTCTACTCGGTCGTCTGTCAGGACCTGTATACATGAATGTAGCGCCCCCAAGGCAATGGGACGTCAGTACAAAATAATGTACAGAGTATGAAAGGCAATAGACTATGAGGAGGTATCCTGATATACTGGAATAATCTGATAAATAAATCAAGGATAAGATAAGTGTACTGACCTGCTCCTAAATCTAAACTTATCAAAAATAATAAAACAACAACCTACCCAAGCCCCCATAAGCTCAGCAGGTACAAACAGCACACAAGACTACCTACTCAGGCCCCCATAAGCCCGGAAAGTGTCAATCAGCCTATATACCCCTATCGGTAGTCCCCTAGTCCCGTAGGCAGTCACATAACCCTCTTAGGCATTACTATAGCCCCGTAGACAGCACATAGCTCTCTTAGGCATCAACATAGCTTATAGACAACTCATAGCCCTCTTAGACAACAACATGACCCTGTAGGAAGCACATAACATTCTTAGGCGTCAATATAGCCCTGTAGGCAACTCATAACCCTTCTAGGCATCAATATAACCCCGTAGACAACTCATAACCCTTTTAGGCATCCATATAACCCTATAGGCTGAACATAGCCCTTCTAGACATAGATTACATTCCTGCAGCTAGCAACAATAGCCCCAAGGGCAACAATAACAATCCAATCGCTAAAAGCGAGCAATTTAGTTATAAGCAACCTATATAAATAGCCTCTAAGTCGTGTCCAATATGGGGACACTACTAACTGAATAAGAATCCCGATAAGGGAGGATTATATCAACTCGAGCAGCCAACAATCAACGATAATGGCTACAAGTGTAACAAGGATAACAACCCAATTATATTGCTCCTAAGCTTAAGGAAACATTCGTAAATGGGGAATAGCCTTAACTTACCTTTCCAATGAATGCTTGAAAGACCGTAGTTCCTTCACAAAAGTTGTTCCTTATGTTCTAAGCTTCGCAAACACTATATATACACAACTGGTATGCACCTATAAACAGTTCATAATTAATCTTAAATCGGCAGATTTGCCATATTGCCCCAACTTGTCGAAACGTCCGTAGAAATTCATAAAAACAACCATGGGTCCTGAAATGATTACCTTAGTTAACCAAGTGTAAACCTTGAAGAAACACCAATAACTACAAATTTATATCTTCAAAAACCAGCTCCAAACGCAGCTAATAGAAGGGAAAAATGATTGTCACGTGTAGGGATTACGTTTCTAGGCACGGGGGCAATGTTTAATGGTAGAAATCGTCAAAAACTAATCTTCAGAATGCTAGAACTCCATAGGAACTCTCTCTTAAGCTTTCTCTCTGGTTTGGAACTGAAATGGAATGTTTTCATGGCTTAAAACGTTAAATAAGTCGACATACCATATTTTTGACCCGACCCGGATTCTACCCCGACAGTCCCTAGTAAAACCCTTATAACTTTTTGTTCTGATGTCGGTTTGATACGGGATTTTGTGCATTGCAAACTAGACTCGTATGCCTTAGATTTAATGGGTGATAGGCCTTCTAACTCTTTATATATCGGGAGAAAACATCCAAGACATTTGACCCAAGTTTTAGACAAATCTTTAAAAAGGAACTTACGATAACTTTCGCCAACTTTTATTTTGCCACTTACTTAACTTCAAAACTTGAGATACAACCCTTGAACACTTAAAATATGACATACCACATCATTTTTAATTTATTACTTAATTTATTACTTTGTTTTTCCACGAAGATACGAGTTAATTTAGACGTTTTGAAAAGTCGAGGTGTTACACTATTAATTCAAATTTAATGTTATAACCACAGTTTGATTAATTGTACCCTGTATCAAATTGTTGCCATTCGTCTCTCTCCCTGAAATTCTCGCTCGCCACTCTCCCTCTCTCGCTCGCTAGTCTCTCCCTCGCCTCTCTCGCTTTATACAAACACAAATATATAAATTGTGTTTCTGTTTGCATAAAGCGAGAGAAAATTGTATATACACGTGCAAATACATATATCTTCGTCCTATACACTTATAATTATACAATACAAATATTTCCCTACCCAACTCTCTTTTGCTTTTCTCTCTTTTTCGCTTTATACAAACACATATTATACAAAATACAATGTATAATCTATGTTTGTATAAAGCGAGAGAGAGAGAGATTTGATAAACAAACGTTTTATTTCGATTTAGTTGTATACAAATTCAAATTTTATGCAGATATACAAACACATAAAATTGAATTGAGAGGCTGCCAACGATATATATAAACGAGAGGCTGGCAACGATTTATACAATGGTCTGCCGGCGAAATTATTCAAATCTGAAGAGGAGCCAACGAGTTATACAATCTGATGCTCCATAACAAACATAAAGTTTGGTATGAAACACAATTATACAAACTATAGTTATAGCATAGGAATATGATTTTTATGTTTGCTATATGTGAAAGTTGCTCTATATAATTTTATTTATTTGTGGATACATGATTGCATGACACTAAAATAAAAAAAATTATAATTTTATTTACTTATGAAATTCATGATTACATGACATAAAAAATAATTTAATTTGTTATATCAAATTTATTTTAATAATAAATGTAATTAAATGATTTTTGAAGATAAAAATATTAAGTTAAGTGACTTTATTGATACAAAACGGACATTAATATATTAATATTAATAGTAAATAGGGAAACGGGTCGGGTATGCCCTAACACATTAACTCCGCACAAATAAAGCAAACCTAAAGAGAAAGAGAGTAGTAATTTGTAGGTCTTGTTTCTTCTTCACGACTCACATACATACATCTCCAAAGCTTTTTCAGATTCTTACCAACTATGCCTCCAAAATCAGCGAGAAAGACACCTACAGGTTCTGGATCCAAAAGAGGTGGCCGTACATCTCGTGCCACGCCAAAGTCTCTTGAGGAACCAATGGAAGAAGAGAGTAAGGATAACGCGGTGGAGCTCAAACAAGAATTCAAAGTCCCTGAAGAAAAGCCGGAGCCTGAGCAACCGTTGAATGCCAAAGCTGTACAGAACAAGATGCTCAGTTCAGACAAGAGTGAGTATTGATGGAATTTGTGCAACTTATTTGAATTAATATCCCTATTATATATCTGCTTCTGCAGCTCTGTTTTATGCTTGTTGACAATTTTTTTGCAAATTGTAATAATTTAGCTTAATAAAGAGTTTGTCAAGAAAAAGAATTATGGGTCTAAATTGAATAATATTATCTCAAAAGAAGGTGATTACGGGAGGATAGTTTTAATAAGGTCTAGGTTGGAGGGTTAGCTGTGACCATCACTTAAATCTTATGGCAGAAAATTGTAAAGTGAGGCGTCTCCAAGTCCAAGAGGATGTTTGAGGTGTATGAGTTACATCGAGGCATTCATGAGTTGGTTCCAAGACCCACCTTTGTGGGACAAACCCTGAAATAATGAAAAAAGGTGAGGCTTTTGCTGGGAACTGGGATGGATGAAAGGTTCCCTTATTCTACAATAAGGAAGGGAAGGAAAGATTACAGTATTGTCAAATCGTGTAACTTTAATCTTTTTTCCTGAGGAGTTTCCATATGTGGTTCTTTTTAAATTTTTCTATGGCATCTTTTGATGATCAGTTATGTCTCTATAGAGTTGGATATTGTTGACAGCTTATAGGACTTGCAAGAAAATTATGTTTGGATACGAGGCTCTTATTTTCTCCATCTACTGGCTTGGGAGGCTGATTTTTTTTTCCTTGTGGCAGAGGTGGATGATGTGAAAGAATCAGTCGATCAATATGAAAAGGGTGAGCGATTAGATTTGGAGGATAATGACCCTGAATATGACCCTGAAGAGTATGGCACTGTTGATTATGATGAGAGAGGAATTGAAAATGATGATATTCAGGAAGAGGGAGATGAAATAGAGGAAGAACCTGAAGAGGTAGATGTTGATGAAGAGGAAGAGGGTGATATGGTGGAAGAGGATGTTGAAGATGTTCATGAGGAAATTGAGGGCGATGAAGAAAATGAGCATGCTGGGGAGGAGCATGCTGAGATGGTTCATGCCGCTGAGGAGGAAGAACATCATGAAGTTGTTAAAGAAAGGCGTAAGCGGAAGGAAATTGAAATATTTGTTGGTGGTTTGGACAAGGATGCTACTGAGGATGATCTCAGGAAGGTCTTCAGTAAAGTTGGCGAGGTTACTGAAGTGAGGCTTATGATGAATTCTCATACAAAGAAGAATAAGGGATTTGCATTCCTGCGATTTGCCACTGTAGAACAAGCAAAACGAGCTTGTACTGAGCTGAAAAATCCAGTGGTATTTTCTTTATTTTATAGTTTTATGTGACTGATTTTAATTCCTCATAGAAGGTATTTCCTGACAATGGAATTTTCAGATCAATGGAAAACAGTGTGGTGTCTCTCCAAGTCAAGACAATGATACTCTGTTTTTGGGTAACATATGCAAGACCTGGACAAAAGAAGCTGTAAGTAGGCTAGGCATATCATATTGTCAACAAACATGATTCTCAGTTTTGAGGAGCTGCTTAACGAGTCATTGATGTTTGCTTTCTCTCCCAGTTAAAAGAGAAGCTGAAGCATTATGGTGTTGACAATATTGAGGATTTGACGTTGGTCGAAGACACTAATAATGAGGGAATGAATCGAGGATTTGCTTTCTTGGAGTTCTCTTCACGTTCAGAGGCCATGGATGCTTTTAAGCGGTTACAAAAGAGAGATGTTATGTTTGGTGTTGATAGGCCCGCAAAGGTTTCTTTTGAGGATTCATTCATTGATCCTGGGGATGAAATCATGTCACAGGTAAACTCTCTGGACATATATCTAAATTTTAATAGAAGGAACAATGACCGGTCAAGTATAGTTAGTATATTGTCAAATGGAGGCTTTTGTTGTTGTGATTCTTAGCTTATTTTGGAGGTACACAACTTTTAAGAGTTATATTATGTTTTTGAACATACTTTGTCGTTCTATGGTTTGCTTTTTATCCCTTCTCTTTTAGTCTCTTCTGCTGCGAAGAAAGAAGAATGAATGAGGACGCTCTGTAGTTTAATTTTTCCTTTCTACAATAAATTAGATTTATAGCTAGGTGCTTGCTGTTCAAGTTTGGCCTTTCCCCCATTTCATTAATTTTTGAGCTGGGTAGTTTGGTTATCTTCTTTCCTTGTTAGTTCTTTTCCGATGACATTGCTGCTTACTTTTTGAGTCTTCTTGAGTCAATTGCTGCATATCAATTGTTATCCGACTGTGGGTGAATTTTTTTATTTTTTATTGATAAATCAAGATATGACTGTGAGTGAATATCTCTTGAGTTCAGGTCAAAACAGTGTTTGTTGATGGCCTTTCTGCATCCTGGGACGAGGATCATGTGCGGGAGTTTCTTAAAGAATATGGGAAGACTGAAAAAGTTGAGCTTGCCAGAAATATGCCTTCAGCCAAGAGAAAGGACTTCGGATTTGTCACCTTCGACACCCATGAGGCTGCAGTTACTTGTGCTAAAAGTATTAATAATGAGGAATTGGGTGAAGGAGATAACAAGGTTTGTTTTCTGTCTTAAAGTATCCCTGAATATATGTAACTCTTGCGAGTGGTTTCTTGAAGTTGTATATTTCAGGTTAAAGTTAGGGCCAGATTATCAAGACCCCTTGAGAGGGGCAGAGGGAAATATGGTGGACGAGGAGATTTGCGACCTTGGCGTATGTCCATGCATGGTCCCCGTGCCCCTTGGGGTCGTATAGTGCCACATAGTCATGCTATTCGAGGGACTAGAGTTAGTACACGCATGCCTCCTGTAGTTGGTCGTGGTTTCAAACGACCTGCAGGATCGAGAGATAGACGGGCAGTGATGGATTTGCCTCCTAGGGGAAGACCCACAGCTCCACCATCTAGCAGGTCATATGACCGAAGACCACCTGGTATGAGATGATTTCCGTCTTTCGTCAAAATCTGCTGGTTGAACTCTGCTAACTTTATGAACGACCAAATAACTAATGAGTGAATTGCAGTTCCCTCATATCCAAAGAGTAGCTTGAAGAGGGAGTATGGACGGCGCGAGGAAATCCCTCCTCCCAGAAGTAGAGCAGTAGCTGAGTATCCTTCGAGGGTTCATTCTGACAGACGTGCATCCTATAGGGATGAGTATTCTTCCCGTGGCTCTGGTTACCCTGAATTGCCTAGAGGTACTCACTCTGCAGCAAGGAGAGCTTATGTTGATGATGGATATGGGCAACGGTTTGAAAGGCCCCCTCCATCTTACCGCGAGGGACGTGATCGTGAATATGACTCTGCGTCTGGTTCAAAACGTCCATACACTGCAGTGGTAAGTTATCTTCACCATAAACTCCATTTAAGATATTTTTCTGATCTGCACAAGAAGATACAAACTCATTTATCATCTTCCATACATGCCAGGATGATGTTCATCCCCGCTATGCTGAGGCAGGAGTGCGGCATTCTCGTGCTCGTTTGGATTACGAACTAGGCAGTGGACGTGGCTCCCATTATGGAGATGCATATGGTGACAGGTGCCTTATAATTATTGTTAATTCATTTTTCTTCATGTTTTGCAATCATTGGTACTATATTGACGTCCTTATTTACATATTAGTAGACTTGGGAGATCAAATCTTGGATATGGTGGCAGTAGGGGCTCCCTTTCAGGTCAAGATTCTCATGGGATGTATAGCAGTCGTCAGGATATGGGTTATGGTGGAGGTGTGTTCTTTTGTTCATTGTAAAATCTGGTTATTTTTCTTAACATTTGTTATTACATGTATGTTTAGAGAAAGCTGTCTTGATTTTTATTTTGGCTTGCAGGATCCTATGGTGGAAGTGATGTAGGTGGAATGTATTCATCCAGCTATGGTAGTGATTACATGTCTCGTGGCAGCGATGTATGCTTCTACTCCGTTGATTTCTGCGGAGGCTTTAGTGTTTATCTGATGATAACTGTGGTTCCTGTTCTTCTCTGATGAATTTTCAGGTTGACTCGGTTTATACTAGTCATGGTTTGGGTGGCAGTGGTTATACGGGAAGTGGTGGTTCTGGATCATACTACTAATAAGGTATGTCTCTTATTATTAGCAACCATGTGTTTCTTTTGGTAGTCATGCCCTCAGAACTGAGTATCCTATATGCTCTCGTGCCCACCTGCCTCCTCCTCCCTCTTCTGTGGGATGAAGCCGGGAAGATTTTTCTTACTTTTTTCTCTGTAAGAGCTGTACTTGAAGATATGGAGCATGTGGTTACCCACCAACTTATTTATGGTACAGATTTGAGTTGACAAAAGAGCCTGCAGTTGGATCTGTTAATATGGAAGCCCTATGCATTGACATGCCTCTTGGAGAGATGGAGTTCATCTATTATCTGTTGCCTCTGTGTATGTGGGGCTAGAGAATTTTGCATTGGAGAGGCTGTATTTCTGTGAAGCATCTTGGATTTTGATTGGGAAACAAGACACCTGTTCCTTTTCTGATGTAAGGAAATTTGAGCTATATAGAGCAAACAGAGATCTATTTATTTCTGGTGTCTGCACATGCACTATTTTCTAGTGGTTTCTTCTTTTAAGAATTTTCTGGAGAAGTGGAGGAAGTATGCTCCATGATTATTTGAAAGAAAATGATGCCAAAAGCTCAACTTACCAGTTTTCTAGTTGTAATTCTTAGGATATACTACAATGAAGGATCCATGGGAGTTTTATATGGACGCTTTATATCTAGTTCTATTTGATATTATTGTCATAAAGTTACTGCTGGACCAATATCACAGGACTCAAAGGATCACAAGTAAAGAGCTTAATTTTGTTATTGAAAGTGTACATTTTTACTAAGTTAATGCGTCGACCTGCATTCCGAATTGTCATCTATTTGCTTACGGATGGTGAGTAATTAAGGGTTAGATGAATGCATTTTGATGGCTTGAGAAAGAAAGCACTCATGAACCAGTGTTATCTAAAGCGGAAAACGCAAAAAAGCTCCAAGGTTTGTTGGGGGCTTTGAGCGCGAAGCGAAAATAAAGCGTGGGCTTTATTGAGAAAAGGTGTAAATGGAGAAAACATACAAATATATATATATATATATTTAGTCCAAGACTAATAATTATAAGCATGAATGAATAACAAATATATGGACAAAGTAATTGATTGTTTTTATGATAAAGTGAAATCTCAATGGTTCAGCATCACCTCTTCAGGAAATTCTCATCACAAGGAAAAGTATGTCTTAGAGCCTTGATGACGATACTGAAGCGCATGTTAAGCGAGGTGAAGCACGTAATGCATTTTGAGCCTCGCTTTAGGGCTTAAGCACGCCTTTGATAACACTGTCATGAACTCCATGGGCCGAAGTTACTCATTACCTAATTTTTATTGTTGAGCAGTGAAGTTGGATTGTTATAATTGCGCCTGAAATTGGTTTAGATGAGGGAATATGAATGTAGTTTGCTGCTACGGTCTGTGGATTGGCAAATAAATTTTTTAGCATTGAATAGAAAATTGTGCTTAATTCGTTGCAGCTTGTGAGCTAATTCTGCCTTGTGTGTAGCCTGATCTTTCATTGCTTTCATTTGGTTGCATCATGAGTATCATGCCTTCTCTACTAGCTTTTTGGTAGTTTGCTTGCACAAACTCGGTTTTTGTTTTTCTGACAGCTTAAACTGCAGAGGAATTTTGAGAGAACTTGATAGTGCATAACCGTTGATCTATCTTAAAAGCATGAGGATGAACACAATTTGAAGATTTGCACTTTGGTAGTATTTGTTTTCTTCCATTATTTGATAATACACTCTATTTGAAAGCTTGTTCCTTGGAATTAGTGTGCTAATCTTGTGATTTTCTGGGGATGAGCGAATACTGATTTGTTAATACAGTGGGAGTCTATGAAGTTGGGGAAATTACCTATAGGGAGGCATTTCATGTGCTTATGTCAGTCTCTGGCAGCTTGCCCCAACTAGAACTATATTACATGAAGTAATATAAACAGTTTTTGTCATATTCCCTGTACATAGACCATGTCCCTTGAATAGACTTTAGTTCATGTTATGATTGCCTTTAAAATGTGTGCTATACATGCTTGTGGGACGGATACTTGTAGGCTATGTTGTTCGGACTTTTTAAAAATGATGCCTCACCCCTATTAGATTCTTCAAAATTACACTAGTTTTGGAGAATTCGACACACCCGTCGACCTTTTTGAAGAGTCTGAGTATCATAGCTTGTAGGTAGGTAGTTTCCTCTCATAGTAACAATAATTTTTCTTTTCCATAATGGGGGTTGTGCACTAAGGTTACTCCACCATTTACTTACTACCTTAACCAGAATAATCAGAATTGGTAACAGGTAACGCCGCCCACCTAATGTTTTTGGGTCATCGACGAGATTTGAACCACTCCATTGACCATTAAGTTTCACTTTTGGTTGCTCTCTTTAATTATTATTGATTATTTAAGATTTTGAGGGAATGTTCCTTCAGTTGCAAAAGTTGCAGTGTCATGTGAGCATTGAGTTTGAGTTTGACACATACATGCTTCAGGTGGATTGCAGATATTTTGCTGTTTCATTGTCATGTTTATTTCATAGATTAGATAGTTTTAAATTTGTATAAATTATAGTAATAACATTTGACTTGGATCATTGTTGAAAACAATATTGGTGTAAATTCTCTTGTTGGTATATAGTGTGGTTGGTGCAACTTGGATCAGACTCTTTAGCGCAACCAGCTGTGATGTGTAGTAAAATTTGATCAGTAATGCACCCAAATATTCTATGGTTGCCTTTTCACCACTACTAACTACTATGTTTCGATTTACTAATGTATTATCATAAAAAAATAATAATAGTGATGTTACACTAGTTGATCTTCCTATTCTACTTGAAAACGGAATACATAAGAGAATCGTTACTCATTAATCCACCAACTAGTACTGCTTTAAGATGAAGATCGTTCTGTTATTTTTGTTTCATGCAACTTGTTTGTTTGATAAACTCCTTCTTAAGGTATTCTATTTAATAGAAGAAATTGGTCTGAAATATGAAGCACAAGAGAACATAGACCAAAATGATGAGCCAAAACTATTAATTTCATCATGGGGCTAACCGAAGCCATGATATTTGGGTTTGAGCCATTGGTGTATGCAAGTCTGGATTCATTGATAACAAACAAAAATCATTCAAGGAAACTTGTCCACAGTAAAACGTTGAACTCGTCTGCAATTAGGGGTGGTAATGGGGCGGATTTAAGGTTGTGCTGGGTTTAAACTTTTTTTTGAAACTTTTACATGTTATAAGAGTGATTGAGCATTATTAGTTAAGATAATTTCTTTAAAGCTACTACTAAAATATTCAAGATAATAAACGAAAGTGGTTCAATAAAAAATAATATAATTTCTTTCCTAATTGACCTCTAAAATAAATTAATTTTGAAGTCACTATCCTATTAATACAACTTATGAAAACATAAATTTATTTTTATTAGTTTTATTTTTAGCATCAAACTTAACTAGAAATTTTTTTAAAAAAAAATTATGCTGAGTTGGTTTTTGTGGGGTGGTTTGAAAATGAAAAAGTTATTATGCAAGCCGAGCAATTTTTTGGGAGTTCAACCCGCCCCGCTCTCGTTTCACACTGCGCCATTGCCTTCAGCAATATTATCTTTCTGCTTGGAAATTGAGTAAGGAAATATAGAAGAAAATGTGAGGAAATAGATTCTCCTTTCTGATTTGGATTAGTATGAAAAATAATAGGATGTTCAACATTAGGTCATTTCGTTACAAATGGAATACGGACAGCAACAAATCTCTTCCTATATTTCTACAAAAATGTGAATCAGTATTCATTCGATATTTTTGTTTTAAAATCAAAATGAAAATTAACACCAAAATAAATGGTGATAGGTTATACGATGCTAGAAAATAAAAAAAGACGGCAATGGCAATTAGCCAATTACAAATCAAAACTATGGGCGATTTTAAATCATTATATTTTATATAAATATAGTTAGGTGATAAGGAGGAGGTCGTTGTATTGTAGTTTATGCCAACAAAATAAAATACACACAACGACTTCTTGTGAGACCACCTTTTAAATTAGTAATGGATCTTTATTATTACTTTATTTATATATCCTTATTATCATATTTAATACTTTCTTATAAATATTAATCCTACGTTTCAGTTGTTATAATATCATCCATCACTGGTCTTATTATCAATATTGATATTCCTATTGAAAATGGAATGCGTATAAAATTGACAATCTGAGGAAAAATATTGTCAACATTGAGGATTGTTTTATTTATTTTCATTTGCAAACACTTGGATATTATGAGATTAAAATTAGTGATAAGTACTAAGTAATTATGTACCAAAATAACTTGTGAATAAATTATCATATGATAGAACCGTCACTAATATATAGAATTGTTTGAATTTTTATGTTACTATCGACATTCTTTATAATGGTGTTGTTAGTAAAAGCTATTTTAAATTCCTTGCACATTGAAGAGTGAACATGATTTAATCAACCCTTTATAACATATATACTAGTTGTCTTTTATTTGGTTCTGAAACGTCCTTCCATTTTTTGACATAATTATTGAAGATAGTGATCTTTTTCCCTTTTTGGAGATTTTATCTACCAATCAATATCATTAATAAATACAATATTAACAAGCAACCATAATTATACAAATGATATTACCTCTTTGTCAACTAATATTGTAGGCCGAAACACCTTTGTGTCTTAAATTTTATATTATACTACTAAAAAAATGCATCGTAAATCCTAGATCATTGGCGATGACTTTTGGGTGACCACCAATACCCCCAACTAGGGGTGTACGAAATCGAATCGAAAATCGAATCAAATCGCAAATCGAATCAAATCGGAAAAAAACTCGACTAATGGTTTGGTTTGACTTGATTTGGTATTGGAAAAAAAACTCGACCATACTTGGGTTGGTTTGGTTTTAACTAAAAAAAGTCAACCCGAGACCAAACCAACCCGACATTATATATATGATTTTAAAATTTATTTTATACATAAAAGTATTTACTTTGACGTAATTTCTAAATATTACTTGTACGTTTTCATAATTTTAATCTTTTAACATATTTTTTCAAGTTTTTTTAAACTTATAATTTTAAATGGTCCAATAAATGTTATAGTCCATAGATATTATTAACTCTAATAAAACTCAATTCAAAATCGAATCAATACTAATGCTAACAAAATAAATTAATTCAACACTAAGAATGACAATAATGTTGAATATTTGTTCTTTAGTTTTACATTGATTTAGACATTTAAAATACATAATCTAATTTTAATTTTTCTTTAATATTTTATCATGTAATTAATACTTATTAGACTTATTTTAGCATGATTTATCTAGTACTTTTAAATTATGATATTTTTCATTATGACTTATCAATTTGCAATATTTATTTTATGCAATTTCATTATTATATTTTATTGAATATTTTAGTGTCATCACTCCTCATATTTTGTGTTGATTTCTTAAGAAACACCTTAGATAGTTATATTTTGGTTGGACTAAAGAAATTTTTGAAACACAAGTTAATTATATGTTTGTATGAATATTTTACCGAAAAAACCCAAAAACCCAAAAACCCAAAAAAATCTGAGGTTTATTAGTTTGGTTTGATTTAAAAATTTAAATATGTGACACAAATAGTTTGGTTTGGTATTTGAAAAACCCGAACCAACCCGAGGTTGAAAAAGCCCAAAAAAACCGAGTTTTATTAGATTGGTTTGGTTTATAAATTTTAAATTTTGACACAAATGATTTGGTTTGATATTTGAAAAATCCGAACCAACCCGGTCATGTACACCCCTACCCCAACAAAACAATCCTACAATTATTTGATCCTTCAAACCCTATTTCTATCAAAGATTTAACAATTATTGTGTGGGACGACTGATGAGGAAGAAGTGAATAACATGATCATGCAATTTGCAATTATAGGATAATTATTGTATGGCTGATTAGAAGTAGAAGAAATATGTAAAATTGTCCCAATCATATCTGAATGCAAGATAGGGTTCCTGCGTGATAGGCTAATGGTAGGATTTTTACCTTTAGATCTAAAACATAAATAAAATTTAACGGCTCAAATTTGAATTAATAAGATTAAGACGACCTTATTAAATGCAAAGATCTTCGTCGGATATCAGGATAATTAATAACACGTTTAAACTTTCAAATCATATATGTCTTTTAACTTTTTGTTTTTACTCCTCTTTAAGAGATCTCACTTTTTACTTTTTTGGTGACTCAAACCAATAATTTTAAGATAAGAGATGAAGTGAGTTACCCCCGACCTTTTCATTTCCATCAATTCCAAACCAACACACTAACATAAGGTAAAAGATAATATGATTTGGAAAACCTCTCAACCTCTCTCATATAAACAAAAGTTATTTGAGATAAATTTGAATTAATAAGATTAAGACGACCTTATTAAATGCAAAGATCTTAGTCGGATATCAGGATAATTAATAACACGTTTAAACTTTCAAATCATATATGTCTTTTAACTTTTTGTTTTTACTCCTCTTTAAGAGATCTCACTTTTTACTTTTTTGGTGACTCAAACCAATAATTTTAAGATAAGAGATGAAGTGAGTTACCCCCGACCTTTTCATTTTCCATCAATTCCAAACCAACACACTAACATAAGGTAAAAGATAATATGATTTGGAAAACCTCTCAACCTCTCTCATATAAACAAAAGTTATTTGAGATGATGATAGAATTAATTTGGTGAAGAAGTAACAAAAATTCTCTCAATTAGTAATGGACACTTCAAGATACTTGTGCAAACCAAAGACCCCAAAAGGAAAACTACGGATTTACTATGGGTGTGTTTGGTAGGAAGAAAAATGTTTTCTTTTCCAATTTTTTCATGTTTGGTTGATTGAAATGTTTTGAAAAATATTTTCCAAATCAGTAAGGAGAATGACTTTCCTTCAAAAGTTAAGAAAAACATTTTTCAGAACTTTATTTCATCCTTCAATATTTTTTTCTTCTTACCCTACCCTGTACATGACCATCCTCATCCAAAGAAAGTTAAAATTTTTAAATTTTCAAATATATTTTTACCGGCTTCCCCAAACAAACCCCCAGCCCCCTTCCCCCAAACAAAAAAAAAAGAAAAAAATAATTATTTTTGAAAAATATTTCAAAATTTAAGATATTTTTTACTTCACCAAACCCAACCGCAACCCCCCCCCCTCCCAAAGAAAAAGAATTATTTTAGAAAAATATTTCAAATTTTTAAAATTTCATTTTTTACTCCACCCCATAACCTGACCCTCTCCCTTGTCAATTTTTTTTTTAATAAAAAAATTGTTTTTGAAAAATATTTCAAACTTAAAAAAGGGAAAATACATTAAAAAAAAAAAAAAAACACTGAACTTGTCCGCATAACTTACTTTAGCACTGTAACTTTACGGGTAATTATTTACCCCCCTTAACTCATTTCAAGTGAATTCAATATCCCCTCAGAAGTCTAGAACCACAATTGTAAAGGTAAGTGTGCTACACGCACCTCCACGTGTCAAAAAAAATATTTTTATACATTTTAAAAAAAAAATAAAAAACCACCCACCCCAACCTTCATCGTCCCTCACATTCCACCACCGTAGATTTCACAGTGCACCACCATTCACCAATTACTCCTTGCTTTGTTCCTCCATTACCGCCGCCAACAAATTCACAACATTTTCACCAAGCCAGTGGTCCCGTCTTTGCTATGTGTGGACCTTGAGAGGTTTCACGGCCCGTGACTCCTGTCACGGTCCGTGAGGTCCTTCGTGGACTTACACTTAAGCCAATTTGCATTGACCTCTCACTCTATACGCACACGATGACAAATTTTATCAAGTAGTACTACACAATCCCATTTTTTTGAGATATATTATCACATGTTGGCACTATTCTATTGACTCTCAACAATCATGATTCACAGACGAACAATATTTGCCTAATACGCACACTCCCACACACAAACACTTTTAATTTCTCAACTTCATCATAGTTTACCGGCAAAACTCACATGTGAATACTTGACTTACATAACTTCGACTCAAATTCACATGTAGATCATTATACAACACTATTCCCACACAAATAAATCATTCCCACAAATGAAAACTACCAATTTGACCCAATTTCAACAAACCCACAACAATTAAGTACAATCAATGATAATTCATCACATGATTATGCTAAAATTCGACCAAATAATAGTAGTTCTAACTTTTTTATCGATAAGATCAAACTTATAACAAGTATTGAGAAGATCTTACTTTGAATTAGGTCAAAACTTTTCACCCAAAATGTAAAAGATGAACTTCACTTTGATTGTTTGACAATAGAGCACTAGGGTTCAAATTTGTGATTGATTTAGGGGTTATGGTCGATTATTGATCGTTTAAGAGAGTTAGGAACCGTTATAGATAAGGGAAGAAAGATAAAGTTGACCCTTGGTGCTTTAGGTAGTATATAAAACGATTTAAAAGCATTAATTTGACGCGGGTCAGGTCGGTATACCTGGTACTGCTGGACTAAATGTGGCGGACCGTGATGACACTCATGAAGAGCACCACGGTCTGTGGGAGTGCACGTGAACTTTACTTAAGCGAGATAACTAACATGAGGTTCACGAGAGGCTAAACGGCCCGTACAAAGTCTGACGGACCGTAAACCCTTCTGTGAACCACTTTCTTGCATTTTCCAATAGCTTCTTTAGGATGATGTTGACTGAGACGGACCATGATGATGCTCGTGGTCATCACCAAGGCCTGTGAGACTGCCCGTGAAGGGCTTCCTTAGCCCAATCCTTAGCTCTTTTCTCTAACGTTTTCCTACACACACCAAAACACAGTGACATTATAAAAACAATGAAAACTATACTAAAATATAAACTACCTATTACATTTACAATCATGGGTTGCCTCCAAATCAACGCACAATTTAACGTCGTGGTGCGACGCAGGTTACTTGATTACTCAAACTTCATCAAGTTTGCATTCCTCCACTATTTTTACTTCCTCTGGGACTCCTAAGTATGCTTTGATTCGCTAACCATTAGCTTGGAACCTCTCGCCCTTGTCATTTTCAAGCTCAATAGCACCTGATTGAAATACCTAAGTGACCTTGAATGGCCCAGACCATTTAGATCTTAGTTTCCCAGGGAACAGACGTAGACTAAAGTTGAAAAGAAGCACCAAGTCACCAGGACGGAAGGTCCTTTTGTAAATATGATTGTCATGATACCTCTTCATCATTTTTTTGTACAGAGCAGACCTCTCATAAGCCCTCAGACGGAGTTCGTTCATCTCATTGATCTGATCTAGTCTCAGGTTCGCTGTTTCACTCCAACTGAGGTTCCACTTCATTAAATCCCAGAGTGCCTTATGCTCTAGCTCAACATGCAAATGACATGCCTTTCCAAACACTAACTGATATGGAGGCATACCAATAGGTTTCTTGAAAGTTATGTGATATGCCCATAAAGCATTATCCAACTTTCTTGCCCAATCTGTCATGTTGGCATTCACTGTTTTTGCCAAAATAGCCTTGATCTCCTTATTCGATACCTCCACTTCGCCACTTGTCTGTGGATGATATGGTGTTTCCAGCTTGTGCTCCTTAACCCCATATTAAGCCAAAAGTGCACTGAACACTTTATTATAGAAGTGGGAGCCTCCATCGTTGATAATCGCTCTAGGTTTACCAAACCTTGAGAAAATGTTTTCTTCAGAAAACCAACAACACTTTAACCATCATTTTTCAGGCAGGACGACTACCTCAACCCATTTGGACACATAGTCCATTTCCACCAGTATGTACTTCTCCCCATATGAGCTCACAAATGGACCCATGAAGTCAATTCCCCACACATCAAACAATTCCACCTCCAGAATGGGTGTCATTGGTAGCTCATGGCAACGAGAGATAGCTCATTTCCGTTGGCATACATTACAACTCTTAACTATATCAATTGCGTCCAGATGGATTGTAGGCCAGTAATACCTACTTTGGAGTATCTTGTGGGCTGTCCGGGCACCTCCATGATGACCACTTACTGGAGAGGAGCTACAAGCTTCTAAGACATGCTGCATCTCAGCCTCAGGGATACATCGCCTGATGATGTCATCAGCACACACCCTGTACATATATGGTTCATCTCACAAATATTTTCCAACGTTATGTAGGAATTTCTTCCTTTGCTGGAATGTTAGCCATTCAGGCAACAAATTGCTAACAAGAAAGTTAGCAAAGTCAGCAAACCAAGGAATGAGATCAAGAGTTGCGGCTAATACCTGCTCATCTAGGAATGAGTCATTTATGTCTAACTCAAGTTCCTCCTTCTTTTATGTCTCTAGTCTAGACAGGTAATCAACCACCTGATTTTCACAACCCCTTCTGTCTTTGACTTCGAAGTCAAATTCTTGAAGCAACAACACCCATCTGATCAATCTTGGCTTTGCATCTTTCTTTGCCATGAGATATCGCAGTGCTGCATGATTTGTGTTTACTATCACTTTAGTACCCAGCATGTATGCCCTGAATTTCTCAAAAGCATATGCCACAATCAATAGTTCATGTTCAATAACAGTGTAGTTGAGCTGTGCTCCATTTAGCGATTTGCTGGAATAGTAGATCGGGTGAAAGATCTTGTTGCACTTCTGCCCCAACACAACTCCCAAAGCAGTACCACTAACATCACATATTACCTCAAAGGGTTCTGCCTAATCTAGGCCAATGATCACTGGCGCAAATATCAGCTTCTCTTTTACGCATGCAAAGGCTTTCAAGCATGCATCATCAAAGGCAAATTTCACCTCTTTCTCTAACAACTTGCAAAAGGGACGTGCAATTTTTGAGAAATCCTTAATGAAACACCTATAAAATCTTGCATGGCCCAAAAAACTTCAAATACCTTTCACACAGATAGGTGGGGGCAACTTTTCAATTACCTTAATCTTCACTATGTACACCTGCAGTCCGTTGTGTGACACCTTATGGCCTAGGACTATGCCTTCCTTAACCATGAAATGACATTTTTCCCAATCCAACATAAAATTAGCCTCCTCGCATCTCTGTAATGCCCTATTAAGATTCAACAAACAATTATCAAATGTGTCACCTACCACAGAAAAATCATCCATTAATACCTCCAGAGTGTCCTCTACCATAGCCGAGAAGATGGACATCAGACACCCTTTGGAAAGTTGATGGTGCATTACATAATCCAAATGGCATGCGTTTGAATGAAAAAGTAGTATAAGGACATGTAAATGTAGTATTTTCCTGATCTTCATGAGCAATTGATATTTGGTTGTATCCAGAGTATCTTTCTAAGAAATAGTACCACCCTTTTCCAGCCAACTTGTCAAGCATCTGGTCCATGAATGGCATTGGGAAATGGTCTTTCAAGGTCCATTTGTTTAGCTTTTTGTTATCCATGCAAACTCGCCATCCGGTGACTGGTCTTT
This sequence comes from Solanum verrucosum, assembly GCF_900185275.1. Taxonomy (NCBI): domain Eukaryota; kingdom Viridiplantae; phylum Streptophyta; class Magnoliopsida; order Solanales; family Solanaceae; genus Solanum; species Solanum verrucosum. Next base: position 618,915 of record NW_026020360.1, read on the forward strand.
GTGGAATCATCTCGTTCTTTGCATTGTCTACCATACCACCCTTCTTGGGCACATACTGCATTAGGATAACCCAATGATTGTCAGAAATGGGGTACACCACCCCAACATCAAACCAATTTATGATCTCTTTTTGACTGCCTCTTGAATTGGTGGATTTAACCTCTCTCTAGTGCTCTAAGCTCGGGCTACAGTCCTCCTCAAGTTGAATCTTATGAGTGCAAATACCCGGAGGTATCCCAACAATGGTCCACCCAATTGCCCTTTTGTACCTTATCAAAACTCTTATCACCGCTTGCACCTGTTCATCATTCAAATCTGCAGCCACAACGACTGGCAAAATATTGTTAGCACCCAAAAAGACATACCTGAGGTGACTGGGTAATTGGTTAAGTTCCAGTACAAATGACTCCTCAATAGATGGCTTTGCTGGAGGATTTGGCTTGTTTTTCGGATCCAGGTCTAATTTCTTTGGAGCATAAGAATGTGCTCCCATACCATGTAGAGCATTCATACTCTCCACATAATCATTCTGGTAGTCTGCTTCAAAATTCATAGCACGACTGACAATGTTTCGACAACAAGTCTTTCCTCAATATCAGCTCCCAGCTCCTCTTCATCAAAGACCTCTATCTCAAACACCACATTCATGTCTTGTGGTTACTTCATAGACCTGCAAATCTTAAACTTTACCTCCTCATTATTGAGCCTAAATTTTACCTCTCCACTCTCAGCATCAACCAAAGCTCGACCCGTAGCCAGAAATGGACTCCCCAAAATTATGGGAACCTCAAAGTCCACTTTGCAATCCAGAATCACAAAGTCTGCCGAAAAAATGAAACTATCCACTTGTACAAGCCCATCACATAAGATACTTACATGACACTTCACTGACCTATCTATCATCATCAACCTCATCGCAGTGGGTTTTGGAATCCCCAAGCCCCGTTGCTTGTAGATGGCCAAAGGTATCAATTTTATACTTGCCCCTAGATTGAACAGAGCCTTTGCAAACTCAAATGATCCGATGGTTCAAGGTATAGTGAATGCACCTGGATCCTCATTTTTCTGCACCAGAGACCTCGTAGCAATAGCACTACAATGATGAATATTTTCAGTTAGATCAAAACTTACAGTTCTTTTCTTTGTGACTAAGTCCTTCATGAACTTAGCAGATTCTGGCATTTTCTCCAGAACTTCCACCAACGGGATGTTCACTGATAGTTGTCTCAGCATAGTTATGAACTTTGCAAAATTCCCATCTTCCTCTTTCTTCTTGAGCCTTTGAGGGAACGGAGGAGGTAGTCTTGGTATCTGCTGTAAAGTCAAAGTTGTCTCTGCTTCTTTTTCTTTCACCTCTGCTGGCTTTACTGTTGGTTGACCCTCTTCTATATCATCTACATGTTCAGCTTCAACCTCTTCTTCTTCATTTCCCTTTATACTTTGTTCCTGCTCACTACCTACAAATTTTGGCTCATTAATGACCTTATATCTTCTGGTGGTGATGGCCATGTAGTGTCAATATTTCTTGGGATTCAGTATAGTTAATGCACCACTCTTCTTCTACTTCAGTGATGTTGATAGCTGTCCCAACTATTGTTCTATCTGCTTGATGGAAGTGGTGTGAGCATCCACCAGTTGACTCATACTGGAGAAATCACTCTTCATCTTTTTCACACCTGCATCTGTTGATTCAACCTTCTGTAACACCTTAGCAAATATATCTTCTAGTTTGGACCCGTTGGAACTACCACTTGCACGATCTCTATTACCAGGGGGACATAAACACCACTGAGGTCATTCCTGTAACCGTCTCTGTTTTGCCAGTTGCCTTGTTCTCTATTTGCTGGCATATCATACTACCCTTCTCTGCAGTAGTTTTGACCTGTATTTCCAGAATTATATCCTTGGTTTCCCGAGTTATAATTCTGGAAACCACCTTGATTGCCCAAGTATTTGTCCTCATCATCTAAGTTAATATCCTGATCTTCATACCTGTTAGAGGCTCCTACATCATTCACCTTCTCAGAACCTTCCATTATATGTTTCTTAAGTAAATCCATCTGAGTCCTTATGTGGGCCATGCCCTGATCACTTTGTTCTGCTCGCTTCTTTTATTCACTTGACAGCTCAAATCGGAACCCAAGATCTCCAACTTCAGCATTTCTGGTGTGCCATGCTCTATTGTTCTTAGAGACTTCATCCATGATTTGCACTATCTCTGGAAGTGGTTTTCTCATGATAGAACCTCCACACACTGCATCAAAAATAGGCTTAGTAACATAATTTAATGATCTATAGAATGCTTGTTTTAAATGTCTTTATGTAAGATCATGGTTCAGGCATTTCTTCAGCTTTTGGCTAAATCTCCACCAAGTATCATGTATTGCTACCCCTAGTCGTTGCTTGTGTGTGCTTATTACATCCTTCATCTGCAGCTCTTGTGATTCAGGATAGAATCATTCCAGGAAAGTTTCATTTAACTCATTCCAAGTCCTGATAGAATCATCTAACATCTCATTCAACTAGTTTTTCACCTCTCTAGTAAGAGACAACAGGAATAACCTCAGTCTCATAGTTGTCTGACTTACCACAGGGATTTCTTGTGATTTGCAGATCGATACGAAGTTCATTACATGTTGATGAGCATCATCACCAACTGTCCCTCTGAACATTCTCTTCAAGTTCAATAGTTGAATAATCATGCTGGTGATTGTAAATTTCACACCTGGAGGTACTGCAGGAAACACTATTGCTCTGGTAGCTCCAGCTCCATCCAAGTCTAAATAATCCTCTTCAAACACTCTGTGAGTTAGTTGTTGTGCTCGACCCCTTGGAGCTAGTGGTTGTCGGTGGGGAGGATCTATCTCTTCCACTCCTTCATGTTCCTTTACTACCCTAGGTGGGTTGTTCACAACATGTTGTTGAGCACCTCTTGCAGCGATCTCAGCTTCAAGTCCCAATCTTTGCCTCTGAGCCTCAAGTTCTTGTGCATTCACCATCTTGCATATAGTTTTTCGAAGTTCCGAATCGTAAGGAATCAATTGAGCTCCCTTACTTTTGGTATTGCGCATGCACTGTCGAACTTACCTGTAACATACACAGACAAAGAACAAGACGTAAAATTAGTAAATATAACTACAATTCGAATATTTGCTAGTAAAATATTTCTGAAGTGAAATTCGTCGGCAGCGGCGCCAAAATTTGATACGTTCAAACTTACACTTCAATTAAGAGGTATAAACAATCAAAATCAATTTATAGAACTCAACGTGAGTTGAGGTCGATCCCACAGAGAATTTCTTTACAGAAATAGTTTCAGTGTCGCGTTTATTCAAATGTTGTTGTTATTTCTTAAATAAGGTAATTGCAAAATGTAAATTGGGTTTAGTTGTAGGATCCAAGTAACCAATATTGTTGAGATAATTAGATTAGAATAATTAACAGAGTCTTGACTTTAAGGTTGTATTGATAAATGAATGAAACCAAGGTTGTGTTTCCTATGACGTTACATCAGGTGTTGATGCATGAACTAGTTTCAGGTAATTTATTCTTTGCAAATTATAGGCAAGTTAAATGTATCTAATACATCTCAGTCTAGTTAGATAACTTTTACTCAAATCCTCTCAGTCCTAGAGTGTTAACCGATTTTACTCTCGCATTTTATGATGTTAAATTTCTCTTCTCTCTTCTCTAAAACTTTCACTCCATTACATTAGATTAACATGACTTTTTCCCAACTATCAATTTTCTCTTGAACAATTGATAGATATAGGTTGGTTCTAACGCGTGCTTTCATTAGAAGGAATGAGTAATGAAAGTCGAGTTATGATATGCAAATATTAATCACCTTCTACTCGTTCTACAAATATACACTTAGATTTCAGTCTTAGTCCCCACAACCTTAGTTGTGGTGTTTAGCCGCTCATGCTTGCAATCAAATAAGTAAATATATGTGATAGATGCATTAAGAATAATCACTTACGAAGAGTTGCAAATTCAGAGACAATTGATATTCAAGAATCAAATCAAACTTCCAATCTCGATTCAATCGTTAATCAATAAAAACCAAAGTAGAGAATATTTAGAAAGTAGTCGCTCGTTCCAGATATGACGAGATAAAACAAAATTATGACCTAATTAATTCACTACAAAAAAATAGCATTTAGCGACTGACGAAATCCATCGGTAATCTATGTTATTCCGTCACTAAACCGGATTTGCAATGAATTTGTGACAGATTGCTGGCTATTACTGTTTTGCTCGTTAATAATCTCTTAGCAACGAAAAAATGAGTTCCATCGCAAGTTTAGTGACGTATTAGAGATGAATGATATCCATCGCCACTTGTTAGTGACGTATTGGCCCGTCGTTATACTTATATAGTTAGTTGCTAATTTCATAATTAATTTTGTCATTTTGAATAAATTTGGGACGGAATTTCTGTCACTAATATGTCACAAGATATTCTGTTATTTGAGCCAGCATATTTGCCACTAAAATGTTTCGTTGCTAATCCGCCGCCAAAATTTTGTTATAGCAACGACCAAATCGTTATTAAATTTGTTGCTAAAAATTTTCTTGTACAATAATTTCATTTATTTATTTTAAATATACATTGTTGACATAAATTAAATAACAATTATTAAATACCTCTAAAATAACAAACATTCATATAAAATAATATTTAGAGAGTTCAAACTTTGTAGATAGCAAAATTAAAATCACATACTTTCGGTGCAAAACATCAAAAGCAATTTGTCAACTATTCTTAAGAGAACCTGCATTCATCAACTGTTGTTATCGCAAAATTGGTAGTTTCAAAAACACAGACAACATCAACAAATTAAAGCTACAGGAGACTAATTAAGGGATACCCTCATCACGTGAAACTAAGGGATCAACCTCGTCCTCATTAATAGTAGTAGGAGGAAGCACCATGGGTGTCACAGGTGATAGATTAACAATGGGACTAACCACTTGTTGTACCCGCTCCATAATAACCAGAAGAAAGTGATTAGTAAGGGCAGGAATCATTTCCTTTACAAACACATCCATATTCCTTGTCGATGTTGATTGAAAAACTGAAGGTGCTACAGATGATGAGGCACAAAGATTCTGCTCGTAGTAAGTTTTTGCTTCATATCCAAGACCGTATATTCTTTTCTTCTTTTCTCCCCCGACAGTTTGGTAGTATGCTTCACATTAATCAATATCAGATTGAGAGGTTGTTTTTTCCCTAAATGTTTCTTCATATTTTTCTTGTATTAAATTAAGATAAATAGAAAACATTAAAGATTAGGAATAAAATTATAATGGAAGGAAAAGGCAGAAACATACATAACCTTTTAGCCAACTTACGGTACATTTAAGCTTAGATTAAAACAGTAAGTTACAGTTGTGAAAACACAATATTCAAGAATACTTGGCCCCCTTTATGCACCCCTGTTATAAGATAATCACGACTTTCATTTTTTTGGAAATTTGGCGAACTAGATCCAGCAACAAATACAAGGCTGAAACTAGTTATGGAAGGTATGGAAGCCCCCATGGATGATTTCAAGACTCATAGAAGGCATTCAGAAACTAGTTGAAGAGAATGAATTTACAATCACTCATTGATACAAGGAAGCTAACAAAATTGCTGATAAGTTAGCTTCCCTAAGCCATGGAAGTAATGGAATACAAATATTCAACTCCATCTTTGATCTGTCAGCAGGTATTAAAGGGCTCACTAATATGGACAAATGGGGTTTTCCATCCCTTAGAATCAAAGAGGTAAAGGATAGCAAACTGATCCTACAAGCTGCAATCCATGTAGCAAACAGATCCTACAAATAGGGTTTTCCATCCCTTAGATCAAAGAGGTAAAGGGATCACTCCTTCTCTCACACTGTGTCTTTTACCTAGCTGAACATGCTGCAATCCAGAATTCTCAAACATTAATGCCTTACAAACTGATCCTACAACCCCGGATCTCCATGTAATAGGATTTGTTTAATGCTTGGCTGAACATGTAATAGTATTTGTTTAATGAGTTAATATAACTACTGCGAAATAGTGGTCTTATTAAAATGCACATTTTGTATTCCTTTGTGATACTCAGTGAAACTACTGGACTAGGGGGAAGAGGGCCACAAAACAACTTATTTGTATTAACATGCACATTTCGTTTAATGCCTGCCTGCACATTTTAGTCAGCTTATTCTCTTTTCACTACCTTGCTAATAAAGTATGGATATAGTGTTGGTAGAGCAGTTCTTCAATGACTAGTTTGATGGCGATTAGCTAACACTGATTTATCAAACTACAACATTGGATTATTCTCTCTTGTGGAAATTGGTCCTAGTTACTCAATTACCTTTCAAACTTCCGATATATTGTGTAGGCTACGATGAAGAACTCAGGCAGTCATTAAGACAATTTTATAGTACAATCTACAACTGAGTTACTTAAATAGATACAATAAAATACTAAAGTGTCAACTAGTAATTAAGAACTATTCCACATTGCAGATTTGAGAACAAATTAAAGCCTAGTCAAGCCTCACTTTGTGATAAAGAAGGAGGCAACATACTCATCATATGACTTAATTGGTGTGGAACAAAAGGGGAGTCATTATGCGATATGAGAAAAAGAAAATCAAAAAATATTTGCAAGAAAACACAATTTTGTGGCTGCTTTCGTAGAAACAACAACTTATGTTGTTCGTGCACCTTATCTCCTCAACTTCTTGTCTGAGCCTTGAACAAAAATTCATCAGTACCCATACGCATGGTACACATTTAGGGAGAACAAACTACAGTTGAATTGGTTTATGCATAAGTGCATTTTCAGCCAACTTTTCCCTTCTAATAAGAAATGACATGTATATCTTCAGATTGGTTTTAAAGCTTTGGACTTACATGGACAATTCGAGAGCGTTCACCAACAAAAAATTTTCCATCATGACCATGCGTATGGACGTGCAAATGTAACTCGCTTGGTGTTGTATCTCGACCCTTTTCAATAGCCTTTTCAAAAGAAAAATCAATTTTAGATTAAAAAAAAAATAGCTATTGCATAATGTGTATTTAGATACAAGTGTATATATCAGGCAACCTAAAGATGTTACTTATATAATTTGTGAAATATATACTTACAAGTTTCTTGCGATGTTCTCCAATTGAGATAGAGCCACATGTGTGAGTCCTAGCAGCAATTTCACAACCGCCACGACGATTCTTTACATTTGTTTCTCACTTTTTAATAGACTCATCACTTCCCCAAAGTTGTATCCATCATTCCCAAACATGCTTAGGTAAAAAACTTGGCCTAACTCCTCCCCTGTTTTATTTTATAAATGAAATTTCTGTATTTTATAGCCGCCTTGACCATCCAGTGTCTCTTCACTTCACTTTCACTAATAGAAACATCCCAATACAATTAATTCTGAAATAAATTTTGAAAGTAATATATCAATATCCTATCTATAAATATGAATACACTTTCCAAACTTATCTACGATGGAAAGTAATACCTTGAATTCTCCAAAATGACCATCTTTTACATTGTTTGAAACACTTTTCCAATTGATTCCATTGATATCAACATCATTTCTGAAAGACTAGGTTATGAAACAAGAGCATATTATAGAAGGTTCCAACCTGTGTAAATTTGAATACATTACTTGGAGTGTTATTATAAATCAAAAGTAATATAAGTATCAGGCATTATATATGTGAGTGCTAACAAAAAGAATACTCAGATTATAGTAGGCTGCTAGACTGCTGATTTTTCAGATCCATCAATTAGCATTGCTTAACAGGGAACCTTAAATTATAATTTGTTTACTGGAACTTGTGGATTCAAAGACTACCAGTATTAACTACACTTAAGTATAAACAAGTTATGAGGATAAAATCAAAAGAGTGGACTAACCCTGCAGAGCATATAAAATAAGGGTCCCTAAGTGGCTACTACTAGAATCAGCTTCAACAACTATGTTTGTATGACCTCTTGAGTTGCTTTAGTAGATAAATCACCTTCAGTAATTGGATTACTACGACCTGTTGGGATGCTCTGAGTAGACAGACCCTGACCTATTGGATTGCTCTAATTTGGTCTAACTGGAGGTGTCTCAGAGATAGTTGGGTGTTACTTTGAGCTGATGTTTCAACAGTTGTGGTACCACCTTGTTGAGGAGAAACTATAGTGGGCATCAGAATAGTTGGCATGCTTACATGAATAGCAGGACTATTCATACCAAAGGACTTCCCATGACCTCTGCCTCGAGTCATACCTATATAAAATATAACAGTGTAGTTAGATCATTACTAGTACAAAATCAAATTAAGCATAACCCATAATATTAAGATGCAATTGTTCCTGCATAACTCTAAAGTCGGCCTTTTTAGCGAGTGACTTCAAAGAAAGAATAAAAGGAATTTGGCAACCTGGAATATATGGAAGATTAATGTACCAACTTCTAGGTAAGTTAAATAGGCTGAAAAATGTACTGTCGTGTCTAAACAAAGAAACTTTCAGTGATGTGGAACTACAAACACAACAGGCATGGGAGCTACCTATCCTATGTCAAAACAAAATATAGCAGGATCACATAATATCATGTTGTATGAGAATGAAAGGAGACTATCAAATGACTATCACAAAAAAAAGAAAGCAAGTACAAAGTTTTTTCACAGTGTGATGAGAGCAATATTGTGGACAATGCCGGCAGCAATTATTTACTACATATGGAAGGCTAGGAATGAAGCATTATGGCATCAAAGGGTACCTAGACCTCAAGTGATATATATATATATATAAACCAAAGAAACAAACATGTATGGATAGAATATGGATAGTGAGTATACTAGTTAAAGTAGATGAATAGATAAAGAAGGGACAAGGGAGGTCTTGTCTGTTTTTGATTTCTCAAGGGAATAGTTGTAACGAAACTTGTAGTACTGGATGAGACAATTGGTGATATCAATATAACAGTTTGTTTGACAAAAATAAGAAATATTGCAACAACAGAAACTAGAGTCAAACATTTATCACTAGTATAAATTAAATTAAGCTACCTCACTGAAGTATTTTTCAATTAAGTGGAGGTGTGCTGAAATATTAAAAATACCTCTAAAAAACCTTGTAGATCAAGTGAAAAAATTTATGCCTGCATATAAAAGAGAAAAATAGTTATCATTGAGTTTCATTAGAAGATTTACACAAAGAATCAACTTTAGAAATCTATATCAGATTCTGAATATTTGAATACAATCACAGAAAAGGATATTAGGGAACTGGAGAATCATTTTAAGAGGCTGAAAAGTTGAATACCATCAGATCATGTGCTTCTGCTAAGGCACCTAGACCTGATGGTTATATTGTGTCATCAAAGCTGTAGTGATATCTGAACATTTCCATCGAACTGTCACATGGTTAAGTCAAGTAATTTGATGTATTTAAAAGACATAATCTACTGAGCATAAGAATGTATAGATCAATAAGCCTTAAAGAACTTACATATTAGAAAACTTATTTATAAGACAACTATAGTAACTATTACCTATTCTAATAATAATGCATACTTACCTGGTATGTATAACACTAATTAACGCTACAAGTAGATTTAAATAAAGGTTAAAATAAGAAATAGAACACACATGGTTAATATCCAAGAGTTACTGATTTTAATCACCGTAATTCGAAAAATAGAAACTAAAGAAAATGAGAATATTTGGAGAAAAATTAATACAAACAAAATACAGTGAAGATACAAAAGTAGATTATCAAGCACTAGTCACTATCTATGTCTTCTTCAAACTCTTCCTCTTCTTGATCCTCTTCATCCTCCTCATCCTCCTCAGTTTCTTCAGTTTCAGATTCTTCTTCTCTTGATTCTATTTGGATTTCATGATGGTCTTGCAATAAACCATCATCAATGGGTTCATCCATTTTCTTTGTATCCCCATTTGGATCATTTAAGAGTATGGTTTCATCTATGGAAATAGTCATATCTATCCCGTGGACTTCAACTTCATCAACTTGGATTGGAACATTCAGTTCTAAAGTTGTCTCCACTTCCTCATCAGGTGATTCAATAATATTTCAAGGTTTGACCTTCAATACAGCTACCCAATCATCTTTGACCTTTTTCTTGTTGGGATACGGCACATAACACAGTTGAGTTGCTTGAATTGCTAGAATAAAAAGGTTCATATTTTTTATATCGACGATGTTGATTAATATCAACCAATATGTATTGATTATGCCTTTTTCACACCAACATCCATAGTTGGGTCAAACCATTCACATTTGAATAATAAAGTTTGATTCAAAGGTGCTTCATGGTATTCCACTTGTATAATCTCTTTTATCCGTCCAAAATAATCACAAAAATTTGAATTCGAGATACAAACTCCACTATTCATTGTTGATCTTGCGCTACCATGACATTCTGTGTGAAATTTGTATCGATTAACAAAATAAATAGAATGACATGTAGCACTTATTAATGGTACACGAGCAAGACTACTTAAGAATTTATTTGCATCAGACCTATTTTTAAAATAATTGTAAGACTTAGTAAAATTTTTGAAGTCAAGTTAACTACATTACCGCATAAAAGATAATACTTTTGGAAATCTTACAAATTCCTTGAACCATGTAGAGAAATTTGCTTCAAGGCTCTCATCTATTTGACCCTGAGATAGATTCGGAAATTCTTCTTGCAAACATTCCATGAACATACTTCATCATAGTAAAATAAGTTTAATTTAATAGTCGTGAATAAAGATATGTTTATATTATTAAGAAAATACCACTAAATTTTGTTACCTCACAAATGGCTCAACCTCCTTACAATTTAGTAAGATATAAGTTTGGGCAGCCTTGATTTCTTCAATGGATAAATCTCTTTTTTTTCTTGTCCCCATATTCGACCTGGATGGGCGAATATTAATAAATTTCCTTCAAGTTCTTCCACAACACCACCATCATCATTATGTTCCAGATTATGATTACGTATCATAACATGAGGTTCAAAATAATGAGAAAACAATTGTGTTGACTTTGTCATCAAGTACGCTTCACAAATGGAACCCTCAACACTAGCTTTATTCCCAATCATCCTTTTAAGAGTTCCTAGATACCTAAATAGAGAAAATGGATGGACCATTACATTAGAAAATGAATGTATGGCAATCTAGTCATAAGTGACATAAAGTTTCACATTTACCTTTCAAAAGGATACATCCATCGATATTGCACTGGTCCAACTATCATTGATTCATATGGAAGGTGCACAGGAAGATGTTCCATTTAGTCAAGAAACCCAGGAAGAAATATACGTTCTAACTTGCATAAGATTTGTGGAATATCTCCCTCTAATCTCTCCATGTCATCCACTCGTAGAGTGGTGGAAGTAAGATCTTTAAAAAATAAGCTCAATTCTCTAAGTGCCTGCCACACATTACTAGGAAGTAGTTCACGAAAAGCAATAGGCATTAGTCGTTGCATGAACACGTGACAATCGTACCTTTCATGCTAAATATCCTTTTCGCATTTGTATCTGGACATCGACCCAAATTGGAAACATACCCATCTGGAAACTTTGAGCCTTTCATCCAATTGAACAAGATAGCTCGTGCTTCCTTGTCTATTGTATATACAACTTTGAGATATTTTCCACTACTATCTTTTGCCAATTGAGGTCGATCACAATATTCTACCATATCATGACATGATTGTGGATTGTCTTTGGTTTTTTCATCAAAATTAAGAATTGTGTTAAACACATTATCAAAGACATTTTTCTCAATATGCATGACATCAAGATTATGTCGAATCATGTTACAATTCAAATAAGGCAAATCCCAAAAGATCCTTTGCTTTTTCCATCCACAAGACTTACATAATCTTCGATTAAATTCTTCTACATCTAACTCTGTTACTTTTCTTATGCCCAAGTCACAAAGTTGGTTGAATAATTTCGCTCATGTTCTATAGGGTGGTGATGATCTTTGGACGGTCTTGCCTTTAAGAAAGTTCTTACGATCTCTCCTAAATGGGTAATTTTGGTTGAGAAACATCCTATGACAATCAAACAATGATGTTTTTCTACCATGTTTGAATCTAAAGGATTGTGTTTCCTCCATACAATAGGGACATGTTAACTTACTGATTTAACGTTTCAAACACACCTCATCCAATTCTAGGTGTTGAACGATTGTAAATCAATATAAAACCCAACTAAATGAGTGGGGCTCGAATCCCACAGGGAGTGGTACGTGTTTGATAATCAATTGGGAAATATGAACATCATCAATTCATTCATAGGAATAAAAATTATCGAATAAAGACATTATTTAAATTAGGGGGTGAAACGAATGTCAACTTGGGGTTTTGGTTTGAAATTATCAACTAGAAACAGTGGCAAACAATACGAAATAACAATAATGAGACGGGTTCTTGGGATGTAATTCGATTATATGCTAATATAGATAAATGGGTAATTCCATCTATTAGAAATTAGCTAGATATTAGTGAGTAAGCTAGACTATAGAGGAGGTAAACTTTCTCTCGAACAATTTACCCCAAATCAAGCCAATTTCTCTCGAACATCAACAAGCATGAAAAATAAGAACAACCCACACCTTAGTCCATTCACTCTCTCGAGCTGAATGTGTGGAATTGGGTTTAGGATTTAGTCTCTCGAGCTGAAACCATGTCAACCCAATACCCACAGACCATCAATCAATAATCTTAGTTTTAAAACCTCTTTCTCAAGCAAGCCAAAAACACAATGGTAGAATTGCATTTGCAACTACAACTCTTAAATTAAACCACAATTAATGATTGAACTCACTTCTAAATAGCATTTAAACTAACAATTAGCAATACCCATAAACTAAATCAGCCCATAATCACATAATCACACCCTAATAATTGGGGTTTTAGCTAGACATTATAAAAAGATAAAAATCGTTACCTTCTTTTCCGTGATGTATGAATTTCTCTCCCGTGATGCTTGAAACGTTCGCCGTAATGCATGACTTTGGCTTTCTTCTTGGCACTGACCGAAGGCAATGCTTCATTGAGCGAGGCAAACGACCTTTTGGTGGCGGTATCATCTCATTTGACTATACAATATAAATACCCTCTGAGTAGTAGTATCATTTTGTTTGACAATACGATAAATAACTCTTCGGATAGTGGTACCGTCTCATTCGACAATACAATATAAATGACTCTCTGGATAGGAATATCATCATGTCTCATAATATGATGCAAATAATGTCCTCCGGTTATTTTCGGTTGCTGGAAGACAATAATATTGTTCTTATTGACGTTTTCAATTGTACCATCTTCGAACATAGGTGCAATGTTCATTATGGACCTCGCCTTGCGGAGAATTTGAATGAAATGATGCTACTCATATTCTCAATTCTTTGTTATAATAAGCATAAAACTTTTCTTGCATCCATAGAAAAATTGCTAGTTTAAAGTGAACTGATATGTGTCGATCTCTTCGGTTGTCTACTCCTTGTCTTGCTATCTTCGTTTGATTTCTCCAATCTCCCGCTACTTGATAGATAAGACAAAACATTTTTATGCAAAATAATTGGGCTATAATTTTTTTTAAAGGAAAATAGGTTTTCAAAAGATAGTATTTGAAAAGGTCACTGCCAAGTGTCATGCCACGTCAGACTTAGCAAATGCCTTCGGAGTTGGTGCTTCGAGGTATATCTGGTAACTTGTCAGAAAGATCTAAAGATTCCTGATGTTTAGATGATCTGACTCTTGAGGTATCGAAGATTGTTGAAGTTAAGTTCTGATTTTGTAACGGACTTGGGGATCATTTGGAGTTACTTCCGAACTTCTGATCATGCTGGAGGTATTCAAAGTTGTTCTAAATTTCTGATGAACCCTATTGAAATTTTTGAGGTCATCCTCAAAAAATTTTGTCCTAGTTAACTGTCTTGTTGTATCTTGAACCGTCGATGAGCGAATCGTGGTTTGTTTGAGATCTTCTCAAAAAATTTGTCTCAGTTGCAATGCCTAATGTAACTTCATTTTTGACTTGTGGGAGAGCTCCTCTTCTTAAGAATTTTTCAGTCCCTCTCAAAAATTATGTTCCAGTTTCTATTTGAAGAATAGAAATCTTATGAGATAGATGACCGAGTCATTGTGGCGCCTACGTATCCCGTTAAGGCAAGAATCAGGTCAAATGTAGTTCCCCTCTCGAGGATTAACAGAAATAGGAAATGTAACCAAGGAAATGACCGAGGCCGACATAGGTCGCCTACTTATCTCATTCTTGAAAATTTAGGTCGAATGTTGTTCAAATACAAGGGAAAACACATTAAAAGGGATAAAGGGGGTGACCGAGGTCGACATAGGCCGCCTACGTATCTTATTCTTGAGAATTCTAGTCAGACGTAGTTCATTACAAGAGGGGAAAACATTCTAAAACATGAACAATTACAAGCAAACAATTACCAAGAAAACGACAGAAATACAAACTGAAACTTCACACATAATATCTCTTGAGAGCACCTGAGTTGATCGGTTTTGGCCATTCGGTGCCATCCATCTCTGACAGAACCAGGGAACCTGCAGATAACACTTTGTGAACCATGTAGGGTGCCTGCCAATTTGGTGCAAATTTCCCTTTGTATTCATCCTGATGAGGGAAAATGTGCTTGAGAACCAACTGACCAATTTCAAACATCCTGGCTCTTACTCTTTTGTGGAAAGTACGAATCATTCTCTGTCGATAAAGTTGACCATGACAATCAACAACCATTCTCTTCTCATCAATCAATGTTAACTGATCAATCCCCTTGCGAACCCAATCAACATCACTCAAGGAAGAGGGATGTTTTGGTAATTGGGGTTTGATAAACTGGGGAGGAGTTTGGTAGTTTGTTTTAACATTTGCACAATTAGGGGCGACATTTCGGTAGTGAGGAGATAGAGTGGTAAAGGGGAGTTTGGTAATCAGGATGAGGGGTATTTTGGTAATAAGGAGGAGGGATGTTTTGGTAATTAGGGGAGGGGTTTGATAATCAGCCTGGACATAACAAGTCAGGTATGAATTCTGTTAAGGTTAAGAACTACCTTAGTACGATGAGGATTTTCTTGAGGGCATTTTTCCCTCAGATGCCTAAGAAATAGAAAACACATCTTCTCTCTTCTTTTTCAACAACCTTGAGGATCCGGACGAGGCAACAACGCAGGCAATCTTCCCTGTTCTTAGTTCGTCTTCGACAGTCTTACCTACCTTGACTATCTCGGTGAACTTTGCTCTAACGAGCAACATGATCCTATCATAATATTCGGGCTCTTGAACCTACACAAATACTTCAACAATTTCTTTCTCAGACATAGGAAGTTGAACCCTAGCTGCCTCCTTTCTCCATCTGTACACAAATTCACTGTAACTTTCAATCGATTTCTACTTCATCTTCTCTAATGAATAACGATCAGGAACGATCTCTACATTGTAGGCGAATCGTTCGATAAAGTCTTTAGCCAGAGCATTCCAGCTAGTCCATTGCCTCGTTTTCAGAGATGTAAACCATTCCAGGGCTTCTCCATTCAAACTTCGGCTGAATAGCCTCATTAATAAGGTTTCATTCCTTCTAACTCCCACGAGTTGGTCACAGTAGGCCCTCAAGTGCGTTAAAGGATTCCATGTTCCTCCGAAAATATCAAATTTTGGCACTTTAAACCTTTCCGGGATATCCAGATTCGGATGAATACACAAATCCTCATAACTAAATCCATCGACTTCAGGAATGTAGTGCATCTCCTTCACGGCTTTTCTGATATATTTTTTCATATCCAACTTGGCTAACTCTTCCTTTTCCCTCCACTCTCTCTCATTTGCTTCATAGTGATCGATTTTGGAACAGTTGGCGTAGGGTTCATTTGGGACTGGGATTCGGAAGGTAGTCTTTTGAGGCAAATGTGGAACAATGGAGGGATTCTAGGTATTTGGAGGGGCTTGGTAATTTTGGGAGAATGTCTGGGGGTGGTATGCTGATTTTTGTGATGGGGGAAGGTTTGCTTGTTGTTAACGTTTTGGTTTTGAGGGGGAGGACAAGTTTGGTGGTTGGAATTTTGTGGAGGAGGGAAGGTTTGAGGTTGGTATTTTGAGAATAACATGGCGCTTGGTAGGAAGCGAAAGCGTATGGGGGTTTGAGGCAGTTAGATCAATGATTGAGGGATTATTTATGGGGTTAGAGAGTTGGTTTTGAACATGTTTTGTACTTTAATTTGGAGGAGGGAAATGGGCTGGAGGCTTTCCCTTGCCTAGAGGGTTGACAGAAAAAATTGAATTCGGTAGATCTTGCTTCCTCTGTACCTCAACCTTTAAATCTGCAATCTGTTGCATCAGTTGCATAATCAACTCATTATGTTCAGTGGTAGAGGGATGAACTATGACAACCTCAATCAAGCCAATATCGTCACTGTTATGACCCATTGTTGACTTTCCTTTCCGAGAATTCGGACTGGGGAAGGAATCTTTGGGAGAGCTTTTGATCTTGTAAAATAAGGGTGTTCAACCAGCTTATCGACACAGATCAGTTCTAAGTATCTATAAAAGAAAAACAACTCATAGGAAAATCTGTTAGTTTTAGTTCAGGACAGATAAAGCATAATATCACATAGAAAGCATATAAACACATAAGAGTTGCTTCGTTTGAGGACATGTTAACCCACGAGTAACGTGGACTTATTTAAATGAGCAGAAATTTGCTCATTTTATTTTGAGACTAATTAATCAGGAAGGCTGACTTGCATTAAGCTAAGGTCTTCTTGCTGTATCTCTCGACATCTGTTGATCTAAACTCAATATTTCCTTGTAGAATGAAGGGGAAAAGAAAATTTTAAAAGGATAGGGGTCGGGCCTTGAAAGACTGCCTACATATCTTCAAAGGAGAAATCAGTCCCTACGTAGTTCGAATACAAAGGGAGTGGTTTTCATTTGTTCATTTCATGATTACAAAGAAACTGAAAACATGCAATAAGACTCTTGAACAAAAATTGTTCCTTTGTCAAGGCTTCTTCTTTTGACTAGTCAAAGCATTCTTTCTTCCGCATGACAACAAAGGGAAACTTGCTTTGGATTCTTCCCTTGTTGATTAGGGACTCCATATCATAGTAGAATACAAGGCCCTTTTTTTATGTTCTGATCCCCGGTGCCGTGATAAGGGTAAGCTTCAAAGATTTATCCTCCAAAGGCAGAGACCATTCCGACCTTCTTTTTGGTAGGGGTCAGGATCCCGCCTCGAACCAACTTATAGTAGATAGTGTGCCATGGATTTTCAAAAGGTGTGAAGTAGTGACAGCGAAACAAAGTACGCTATATGATCGGCATACCAGGCTCCGGTTGATCACAAGTAAGGAGAGTGTAATGATCCCACATATAGCTAATTTTCTCGATGTTGATCAGGTCGCGGATCGCGGTCTTTAGCTCCATACATTCCTCTATGGTGTGCCTCTTTTGGTCTGTATGGTAGGCACATGTCTTATATGCGTTTTCATGTTCAACCCTGGACGTGGTCCCTTTGAGGGGTTTCAGGATGCCTAAAGCCTTAAGATGCTCGTAAATGAGAGCACACTAAATGACTTTTTCCCCCACACTATGGTTCTGATGATATGCTCGGAGGGTGATCTTCTCGTCTCCTTCTTTCTATCACCCTCGGAAAGGAGTCATGTAATCAACTTCTTCCTCTGGTTTTTCTTCAGCAAGTTCAGGTTTAGTGTCTTCGGGAATGGTGACATTAACCTCTTTATCAAGGAAATGGTATTTTTCTCTTAGCCTATGAATCTCCAGTGTTGCATCCTCTTTCTTCTTCATCGTGGCAGCTATCACTTCATCCATTATAGCCAATCTCACCCTTTTAGTTGCTATCTCCACGTCTAATACTACACTTTTGGCTAGTGCGACTACAGTAGTGAATTCTACTTATATTGCCCTTTCCTCGACTTTTCGGATCTCCTAGTTGATCCGGTGCACTTTCAACATCAGTTCTTCCTCAGTCAGCTCCACTTCGACATTCTAGTTTCTTTCTATCTTAGCAGAAAATTTAGATTTCCTCAGATGATATAGTAATATCTTAGGATTTGGTAGTGGGATTTAGTTTTGGCTGAGAAACTCAAGACTCGACGAATTTTTTGGTCGATCATTGAGATAGTGGCGTGCATTTTGTATTTGTAAAGATTTCGGAAAATTTTCAAAAAGGGTGGGTAAAAATGTTCTGATTTAAAGCAGCAATACCACATAAAAATTTAAAGCACAGAAGCGGAAAAACAAATATCCCGTCCTAAACAGATATGTGACCCTTTTGTGCCGAAGGCAGGCCTAGCGAATCGAAGGATGTATGTCTTTTTAAGCCAATTCTTTATCTCCAAAATATTTCATTAATAGCATTAAAAAATGCTTAACAAACATTTGCCCACAAATGATCTCTCGCCAGCCGAGCCCCTTCTTGATACTTGAACCTCTCTATAGACTGGATCTATTGCTCCATGCTATCATCTAACTCAGACATGCATTGTCTTGCTCTTCGTAGCTCTTGCTTCAGCTAGGCTATGCCTTTGACGTCTTCTTAATGTCGGCGTTGATGATCCAACTCATTCTTCTCATACTTATCTTGAAGTCGATGAAGTCGAACTTGATGTTTAGCACCAACATCTGCAATAATATGAGGGACATTTGGACCATGCTCGATGGTTCCGTGGAGGTTCTTCCTTAACCATTCTTTGTACTCCTTAGAACATTCAGGTTGAAATATATTTAGCACCGGCTCACCCAACACCCTTCGAGTCTTCCATGCTTGAAGTATCTTTCTATAAAAAGTGACTTGGCCATTTTCGTGATCCGTCGCAAATCTTCTCATGTCTGTTGTATGGGGAAGCTCTTATTTTCCTCCTAGTTGTCTAAGAACTCGAGCTGGAGCATACGGTCGAGTTCCTCTCAATCCGGCGAATATCAAGTAGGGGGACTTTTCAATTCGAATCACCATTTGTTTTGTTACCACCAGACTTTCGATTGACCATTGCACATTTTCTTCTCATAATCCCTGAAGTCTTGGATGCTAGAATTCTTAGCCTCCAATTCTATGGAAATGATTAAGCTGCACCCACCAATCATGAGTTTCAAGTTTGTTGGGTCTTCTCAGGAGATCTGGTTCTTCTGGATCATGGGCTTTGAGTAAGTGTCTCATCATCCAGCACTGAAGTATCAGGTTGCATCCTTGAAAGAAACGTTCGCCGTTTTGACACTTATCTAAAGCACTGTAAATGTCGGCCAGAATCATGGACGCCAAAGTGTAATGCTTGACCGCCAACCCATAGCTTACCCCGTTAAAGATGGCATGAGTGACCATTACTACACTTGGATGGATAGTGTAGCTTGGGCCTTGGGGAAATACCATTGTCCCAAGTAGGCATATTACAAAAACAAGAGGACGTTTTTCCTTCAAAGCTTCTTCCGAAACAAATTCCTCTTTAAACTTTTCCAAAGCTTTTGCACGTCCAAATCAATAATAAAGCTTTCGAAGTGGAATGCTTGGCCTGGGAAGCTTGTCCATCCATTTGGCTTTGACAAGTGAAAGCTCTTCTTTGATTTTGTCAAAATCCCGTAATTGGGGAATGAGGAGGTTAGTATCGGGCATACGCTTCCTTTTGTTGCACATGCTTACACTCTCATAACTAGAAACAACTTCCTCGATAATTGGAGTCATTTCTACCTCCCCGAATTAGAACACCATGTTATCACTATCCCATAATTGCACCATTGTTCCAATAAAATCGGGCCAAGCCGTCATGTCCATTAGTGACGGGAGATGGCCTATGTGTCTTTGAACCTTTTTCTTGTCTTTATTGTTCATAAACTTCCACCAAACTTGGAGGTAATGATAGGGTTGGGTCACCATTCAGGTCCTCAGGGGCTCATTTATTGGATTCATCCTACAAGAAAAAGAGTAAAAGGTAAGTTACCCCCTTTAGATAATTGATTTGTTTAAAATGACATATACACTCTTTAATTAAACACATAAGTATGAATGTCTTTTATTGACCAATGGCTTAAATAGACACAAGGTGGGCTTCTAATGGGCCCAACACACCTTGGGTTTTGGGTCAACTTAGTTCAAATGCGCTAAATCTAGGATTTGGTTTCGCTCTACGCTATTTGACTAACAGTGGCTTTTGACAAATCAGAAACCCAAGCGGACAACTTAGGCTGGAATTCACGACAACCATTGGACGCCTGACGAATCAATAAATTGTCGATCATTTCGGAAAAGGGTTGAGTATAAAAAAATTTGGCTGCGATTACGTAAAACTGTTCTTTAATATACTATACATATAATGAAAAATCCAATAACAGTTTATAGCAATTTAAACAACTAAAGCATAGGTAAACAATTTAACAATTAATAACAAATAGTCAAATAGTCAAATCATTACGGTTAGAACTTAATTAAATCCCCAGCAGCGTCGCCATTTCTATTTTCTCGAAAATAATTTAAAAGACAAGGTTTTCGAAAATCAATTTTCAAAGAAAGTCACCACTTAATATTTGAAAGAAATTAAGAAAACTTAAGATTTTTTAAAAGATTTAAACAGAATAAAATCATTTGAAATTCAAAAGGATTCGGGGTTTAATTTACATTTCGAGAAGGTGTTAGGCCCTCGCAATGTCCGCTAACTTGTGATTGACCAACGATTTGACTAAAACATTTGACTAACTTGAAAAATTAATTAAGTAAAAAACTTTTTTTATTTTATTTTAAAGGAAATAAGTTGACTCTTAAGAAAAATAATTTAAGTATTGACAAGACAACTTAATAAATCAAGATAAGTAATAAATAAAATATAAATATTTTAATTTGAACAAAAAAGGACTAATGACTATCTTTCGAAAATTAATTAAATTAAACCAAAAATCAAAATACAATTTTAGTCCGATTCAACAAATAAATAAAAGCAAAGAGAGAAGTTTGAACTTGGACTCCTTGTCCAAGTTCAGCCAAAATTGGGCTTTTAGGCTACCTGCCCTAATTTTTAAGTTTCAATCTTTTACGGTTGATATTGCTTGAATTTTGGGCCCTGTCCATCAGCAACACAACTGAAATTCATGGGTTTAGGCCTAAATTGTCAAAATCTGCTGCTATTCATTTCATTGGGCCTTTGGGCCCAGTTTTCGCCTGGTTCTGCTGTGTTTAAATCTGCACATCATGTATACGGGCTGCAAAATTGCCCTTCAACTTGTGACTCTTTTCATTCCCTATACATCAACATTGCAATCTGTATTTTAAATTTGGGCTTCGTATTTCGACATTTTTTAAACATGTATCACTATTTTTTCCATGTATACTAGTGTATACCATTGTATACATCATGCATACAACCTCATTTGGGCCTTCTTTGGACCTGAAAATCAATTTTCCAACCCCCTATATTTTTACATTCTTCCCCGTACACCCGATAATTCCGCTGACCCAACGACGAAAAGAAATTTGAGCCTTTCTGGCTCGATTCGAGAATGCAAAGGAAAGAAATCCATCATAGACTCAGAGAGGGTTCATACAACAAAACGGAAGAGGTAAGAATTAACATTTGAATCAAACAGAACAAATGAAATACAACTTAATTGAAATAAAAGTTATTTAAAAAACTCAAAACCAAGATGCAACCAAGCCCAACTATTAGACTAAAATAACAAATGAATTTTAAGGATGACAAAAACAAACTAACTTAACAAATGACAAGACTTTAACAAACAAAATCTCAACACCTAACAATAACAGGAACATATGCTTGAACAAATAGAATTAGGAGTCATTCAAGAAGGCAACAAGAGTAGGTTATATTATAGGGAATATATAGCCAACAACCAACAACAAACAACAGTAAACCAAAAATAATGAGAAAGAGAGCATGCTACACCATTGCTAAATAATATGCCTCATGCAATAATTCAAACTAACTCCATTAATTGAGTCTAGTGATGCTATATGATGTCAAAGACAGAATGTTGGAGGCAGAAAGTTTAAAGACAGTAGTAGACCAGATGGTTTCAAATAAATGAAGAGAGTATTGATATATTCAAACAACTAAACCTGACAACATTATTACTCAACTTAACATGTTTATAAGCACAAATAGGTAAAAACATAATACAACTTTTATAGGCTGACATTTGTTGAACAATAACATCTGATAACTAACTAAACTAAATAAATTTGTTATGCTTATGGTAGATATTTCTTTTAGATTACACGACAATGGAAGGGTTGATTTTCAAAAGATAAGAGAAATCTTAGCTAGACTGGCACATTACAATAGCACGAGATACACACATAATATCACGAGTATAGAGGCCGAAGATGTATAGACACCACTCAAACTACTCAAGAAAACAAGGGTAACCATACAAGACTAAGCTAACTTTGCTAGAAATCTACAACAATAAATCGAGACAACAGAAAAGATGAACAAGAGCACCATGAAGTAATAAAGAAGACAGAAAAGCATAATCAACACATTTCAAGTATAGACCACATGAATGTCCAGACTATTTCAACTAGAGAGACACGGGCTCAACTGACTTTAGAGAAACAAAATGAATCAGTGACTCCAAATATCAACATATAAAAGGCATAAGAATCGAGGCAAGAAGAGCATGTGATTCAAAACAACATGAAAAGCTAAAACTTAAAACAACAATAACCTGATTTGAACCTCTAATTAAAACGAAACATGAATAACACAATAGTCAGCCAGAAATTCCAACGGTAAAGACAATGAGCCATGAATAATCATATTCAAATCAAGCAAGAATGAAGCCACACAAAACCCAACAGAGACGGACCCATCGCATAACACTCGGAATCGAAATGAAATGTAAACAAAGGGGGAGATATTACCTTTCTCCAGGCAGCAGAGCTGAGACAAGAACGAGCAGGAACGAACTTTCATCACAAATATCCAGCACGAACAACAAAGCAAGAAGAATTTTGGCAGAATTTGGGTCTCGACCTTTCTATACTCTTTCTCAATCTTCTTCCTAAATTTTTTTTCCAACCCCAAACAATGAGGAAGAAGGGGGTATTTATATGAGATTTCTAGGGCTGCTTTGGGGGGGGGGAGATGGTGAAAACCCAAATTTAACGCCCACAATTTTTGAATCCCAAGACAAAATTCTATCCAAAATCAAAGAATATCCCAATTGATTCTCATGATTCTGAATGGATTGGAGGTGAGGTGGAGGCTAGGATCAACTCATTATCCTTAAGGAGCTATGTGGCTCGATCTTGAGGCCACAAGGATGAAAAATGTGTGGTGGCAGGTGCTTTTTGCTGCTTAAATTGTACGATTTGGAGAGGGACGTTTGACGAAGACGTCAAGAATTGCAATGTACTGCATTTGTCTTGCTCACGCCATGAATTAGAATTGAGACGTCGTGTATCACCGTCAATTCGTTGCTTGCCTCGTTTGATATTGTTGTTGTTGTCGTTAACGCCGTTTTCACGTCGTGTTGCTACTTCTTCTGTGATAGTGTCGTTTGGAGTTGCCGTTTGGTGCAATCGTTGAGGCCGTTTGGAACAAAGTGAAGACGATGTTGAATCATGACCGGCTGGAACTGGACATCGTGTGATTGCGTGTTGTTGTCGTCTTGAGCATCTGGGTTCTTTGAGAAGAAAAAGGTGGGCCGAGTCGGGTATTGCATTGAATTGGAACGGGGTTGGCTTGGTGGGCTGCTGAATTTAAAAAGAGCTGGGTTGAAATTCTTTGAGTTGGGAATGGGCTGCTCAATTTGGAAGGTCGGCCCAAAACTGGATCTTGCAAAGGGTTGAAAGAAATTGATTAGGAGTAATAGCCCAAATAAATTTCAATTGTAACCAAAACGAATTCAATCGATGAATTTAGTCAAAACTTAAACAAGACGAATTAACACAAATTAATTAATGAGCTTCTTACTCTTAACGAAATAAAATAATTAACTTAATTATAAACTAATCAATTTAAATAACTCAAAATTATAACTATGATTTATATTAAACTAAATTAATAAAATATTTAATTTTAAAAAGCAAAATCCTTCAAGACGATTTCCAAATATTAATAATGTATATTAATTATATAAGTAATTATGTAAAAACCATTTATTATCTAAATATTATAAAGCCGACTAAATCACTTTTAAAAAAACTTGAAAATACTTGAATTTTATAAACTAATTATTTCAAATCGTTTGAAATCTAAAAAGCTTGAAAATTAATTTCTATAGGGGACGATCAAAATTGGGTGACAACAACATGAGAAGTTAGATACTGAGAATCTATTGAGTACGAAAGAGAACAATGGGAGTTTTTTTCTCCTATTATGGCATATACCAAATGTGGGGGCAAAAATGAAGATGTTGACGACTCCACAAGTCAGCGCCAAATGTGGCAGAATCACTAGGCATCTAACAATCTCCCATAAATCCCAAACTTCAAACTTAATTTTAAGTGACACTTATATCATGCACTGGAGAAGCCTGTTATTTACTTTCTCCGCCTCTAACAAAGACAAACACACCAACAACCTACCATCAAAATGCATCTAATTCTAACTAAACTCATAACAAGCAAGAAAATCACTTCCCTTTTGGTCACAAAACAAAAACACTATAAAATGTCATGCCTATCAATTAAGAAGTCTGTATGAGGGCAAATCCTCCAACCGTTTTATGTTTTCTTCCAAAAGCTCCCTTTCAATTTGTCGACGAGTGGACTTCATAACTGTCTGCATGAAACGTAACAGATCTAACATCAGAAATGTAGGGCACTTGATTTACATGGAAAAATCATTTCTCAAAATGTAACATCAGTCTCTATCATGCCAATCATCCATAGCATATGAACAACTTCTCAACAAAACATTAACTGAAAAAAAGGAGTTAGATACTGAGAATCTATTTGAGTACAGATAAAACACAAAGTGGTGCAAACCAACAACTGTATGGATTTTTGCTAGTTTTTGGTGCAACATGGCTAAAGCCAACTTGTTAGAGGCCGAAGCCATGATTGAATTACCCAAATCTTTTGGATGTAGCGTCTTTATGCTGACTTACATCAATAATACTTTTTATCTTGCCTATAAAACTATGAAATACTCCACAAGCCATTCTAAACTCATAGCTTCAAGCTACTAGCACCGAGGGAAACTAATTCCTACACCAGGCAGCCAAGGATACTACACTATGCGGCTAAGGATACTACACCATGCGGCCAAACTGAAACTTTGAAGCAGGCAGCATATAAAGTGGAAAAAGCATGGGAACTTCTAGTGGTTACGGCTGCTGTAGCCAAACTGAAATTTTTAACCAGCATATAAAGTGGAAAAGGCATGGGAACTTCTAGAGAGCATATGGAATGGATTTGATATGAGAAGAATTGAATTAGGAATAAATGTTCCATTTCCTCAACTAAATCTCACTAATTTAAAAGTACACACAACTTCATAAAAACTTAAATGCACATACATTGAAGTCCATATATGACGCGTGCATGGCGAGCCACTGATGATCCATCAGCTTAAACGTGATACAATATAGCAGATCAAATGCTGATTCGTTTTCTGTACAAAGGTGAAAGACATGCTTAGAAAAAAAAATGCCAAAATGCAGAAGCACCAAGTGGTAATACTTAAGGGGATAACTATAAGGAAATGAAGCAGAACTTCAGACCATGGTCTAGCAATTTACCGGCAAGAAACTTCAAAAAAGTTGCTCCTACCAGATTTTTTGGTTTTACTGCAGAGTAGACACATAATAGCTGAATGAATCAACACAAGATCTCATAGACTTAGATTTGTCTTTTTACATTTCGCTGTAAACAAGTGCATAGAAGGAACACATACTAGCTTCTATATCAAGTATCTGGATTAGCATAAATGTGATGTTGACACCAGCAACAGCAAATGGGTATTCCCATAATGCCCTATCACCTTCCTGCTTTTGAAGAAGATCCTGGAATGATTTCTGCAAATAAAATTAGGAAGACGAAAGGACGAATTATGAACCTAGTACATTGCTTGAATTTGGCTATACATAGTCTGTTCTTAATAATGTGTACACTTCAGTATATAGTTTTGCAGGTTTATTTCATACTTTTTAAACAAAATGGAGCAAGGAAATTGTTTGATTCATCAGTCTATACATTACATGCTCTGGATACAACTCTTCACTAGAATGACTCGCTATGTGCAAGCTCAAAATTAGGGTTTTGAATTACGTCAAAGTAGGCTACCAGACAGCTATTTTTATGCTTTCTATACCATTTTTTAAACAAGAAAGCCTCCTTTCTGTCTTGTGGTAAAAGTTCAGAGCATAAAATGTTGAATCTCCTACCCAGTGTTGCCCAAGAGTGCACTATTTCAACCTATGTTACTCGGACTCTCCAAAAATGATGTCGCACACATGTCGGATCCTCCAAAAATGCACTACTCTTTGGAGGATCCAATACGCACTCATTAACATTTTTGAAGAGTCCGAGCAAAATAGATTTTGACACATGAAATGCTGAAATTCATTACTTAACCTGCAAAGTAGGCTTCCTTTGTATCATACCATTGTGTAACTCAATAAACATCAACTAAGTCAAATAGTCAATAGTCATCCACTAAAAGAAAAGCAACTTTGACACTTGACAAAAAAATTTAACACTTCAGCGCCAAAGGTAGATAACTTATGTAATACCCCCCAAAGGTTCCTAGTTCAGACCAGAAGTTGTACAGTTCAGAATCTGCAGAATTTATGAACATGGTTCACGGGTCGTAAAAGGAAGCACGGCTCATAGAAACCATCCATAGATGAGACTCAGAAACAACAAATTGGGTCTGAGATTTACGAGCCAGGTTTACTGCTCGTAAACCCTTTTACGGGTCGTAGATACTGATTCTTACGGACACACTTTACGGCTCGTAGATTCTTTTACGAACCATAGATGGGTCTCGTAGAATCAAACTTCAGAAACTCAGAATCTCAGCCTGATTTCTACCGAAAGGGTTCTACGGTTCGTAGATGGAACCACGGACCGTAGATGCCCCTTATATGCCTTTCGACAGTTTTTAATGAGGGTTGTTTTGGTCTTTACCCATTCTTTTAATCCCTTTACTACGTCGTTTCGGACTATTCTAAGTGGGATTAAGGAATTGCTAGTGACCCTAACCACTCATTCCCTCCTAACTCTCCAAAATCAATATTTTCCTCTCAAGTCTTCTCTCAAGCAAGAATTAAGGTACCAAGCTTCAAGTCTCCATTCCAAGAATCAAGTCAAAGTTTCTACCCCAAGTATGTGGGATTTCATCAATGGGTATCCCTTCACCCATTGAGTCCCAAGAAAACCCCAATGCCTCAAGTTTATAATTTCTACAAAACCTAGGGTTTCTAGGATATTTATGGGTTCTTGATGAATTTCAGTTCTTCATGATTAGCCTTCAATTGCATGATTTTAATTATAATCTCATGTTTTCAACGGTATTTTCATAAACCCATAGTATACAAGTATTTTCATGATTTAGTGGGTGTTTTAATGATATTTTCATGAATCCATATTATACAAGTATTTTTCATGATTTAGTGATTTGACTAATTTTTAGTGATTTTTTTGGCTTTCAAGCTATTTTTTCAAAAGCTGAAAAAACACGAAAAAATAGCCGAAAGTCAAAAGTTGTGTGTTCCCAACTTATGGCTTTTGACTTTTAACTTATAAGCCACTTAAAAAATAGCCAATCCAAACAGAAGCATGTTCAGTGTTCAAAATCTATGGCACTGCATTCATCTATCCATAGAGAAAGAACAATTATAGTTAATGTTGTCGACATTTCGTCATTTCCTCAAAACAAATGTTCCTAGGCACTAGTTTCGAGACAATCTTCTGAAGTTCCTTCTGGACTTTGGTTGGCTTTTCCTTTGTGGTGGATTTCTTCCACCGGAATACCACTCTCTTTCTTTCTATTTTTTTTAACTCCATTACGGTTCAGATGGACAGCAAAGTTTATTTCAGATCTGAGGGGAAGTCTTACGATAGCGCAAATTCTAGATCAAAAGCTGATGTTAGTTACGATGGGTTGAAAGTGCTAGGCATAACATGAGGAAAATGATTCTTAGCAGGAGAGCACTTGGTTGGGTATGCAAAAGGCTAACAGATGCTTCAGGGATCAGAGGGAAAGCGTCCAAGTCATGAAGGTGCTCTCAACTAACTTCTTTATAGCTCTAAAATTCAATCAATATGGGAGATACCTATCATTAATTTAGTTAAAGGTAGCAACAGAGCAGTTATTATACTTCCAGAAAGTGCATTCAATGAAGGGTGGGAGAAGTTAGCTAACAAAATAGAGACATTCAATTAATAGGGGTACAAAACAAACAAAACCCTTTAGACTATCAGGGGAGGCAGACTGTGCTGCTAACAAGGGGGAAAGGAGTTATAAAGACTCTTTGCAGAAAACTAAATGGACCAGAACTGAGACAGAGATAGCAGAAGAAGGCAACATGTTGAAAGCTGGAGTCCAGTTGGAAGACAAAGACCTATTGGCCGTCTAGTGGGGAATTCTTCAGAGAAGACTATACACTCACTGAAATGATGTAAGAAGATGGGCTCAATAGACTTGGAATGGAGCACATGGAGTCCAAGTCTATGATATGAATGGAATTTTACTTCTTTTTGAATTCCAGACAGAAAAGCAACAGAACACGTCTTGATGGGTGACTGGAGAAGACAAGGGAACAGATTAAAGCTTCAATGGTGGTCACCGACCATAGGGGTTCCCCAAAAACTCATGAGTTCGAGTGGTGCTGGATTTGAGTTCTAGGGTTGCCTCTACATCTCTGGTCCAGGCCAATAATGAAGAAAATTGGAGATTGGTGCGGTGACGGGATAGAGACAGAAAAAGAAACCGACCTCAAAAATCATCTCTGTTGGGCTAGGATTCGTGTCAAATGTCTGACAGAAAAAATTCCAATATCCATCGAAATCGCCGATGATGAGACCATCTTCTCTCTACCTATATGGGTAGAATCGCTGGTGACTTTTCGTAAAAAATACAATGAGGGAGCTACAATTAAGGAAAGAGAAGAGGGTGGGTATAGAGGAAGGGACCCATCAAATCTTTCGAGGCTCAGAGATATTCTTAGGTTTGAAAAGTAGTCTTTTAAACCTAACAGAGATAAAAGGGGCCTTCTTGGTGAAAGGAGTCACGTGGGTGGAAAGGTCACAAAGGGGCCCACTTCAGATCAAACAGAGGGCCACTTGGTCTTAAACAAGTGACCAAGCCATTTGGGCATGTTTAAAGCCCATTTTTAAAAGAATGTCCACAAGAACCTGAGCCTCTTATTTGCGATGTAAATCACTGGGAAAAAAAGCATGAAACTATATACTCCTCAACTGAGCAAAATCTGATGAAGGAAACAAAGGTGAAAGACTCAATTAGCAATTATATACAATTGAGAGTCAACACAAGCGAATGCAGAAATATCACCACAAACTTCAGGAGAACTAAATGAAGAAGAAATTGAGTTACATGGGAAGAATAGTTCAAATAAATCACAATTCTGGGTGACCCAACACCCATCCAATGTGATGCTTTGGGGTGCAGCAAGTAAGTAGAAGGCAAGGCAACAGAATGGGTACAGAACAATATGTTGAGGCTAAGCAAGGAGTTTAGAGTAGCTTTCGAGGGGTGCACAGAGGAAGCTTTCAATTTACTACTAAAAATTGACCAGAGGAGGCACAAAGAGTTAACAAAAAGAGAACCCATCTCAGCGATATGTGATAATCAGGTGGTCCCCAAAGTAGTAATGAATCTTATCTTTGATGTTAATTACAAAGATAAAGATTCCAGGAGTGCAAGAAGGAGTAAAGGGAGAAATCAAGCCCCACATTTATCATGAAGCTAAAAATATTTTCATAGAATGTGAGGGGGCTCAAAATGGATACTAAGAGGAATCTTGTAAGGAGTAGAATACAACAAGAGGGAGACTTATCTTCTTTTTAAAACAATTCGAAAAAAAAAAAAAGAATACAACAAGAAGTGGTGGACATAATAGCGTTGGTGGAGACAACATTGTGGGGAGGTAGGGAATATTTGCAGAAGTTGGGGGGAAAGAGATGGATCAGAGGAATGTGGATGGAATCTTTAGGTAATAAGGGGGGTATCTTGATAATGTGGGGCAAGAGGAATTGGAAAGGGGAACCAGTAGAAAGGGTAACCAAAGCATTACTTGCAAGTTTAGTGGTTTAAATCAAGACCTATTTGGTTCATCACTATAGTATATGCATCATGTGATGGGAGCGAGAGAAAGGAATTGTGGGAGGAGTTGGGAGAAATGAGGAACTTATGTGAAGGGCCTTGGGAGGTATGTGGGGATTTTAACACTACAAGGTTTCCATAAAAAAAGACCAATTGTAGTAGAATTTTTGGGGCTATGTCTGACTTCTCTAGTTGCATCAATGAATTGGAACTTGTGGATCCCCCTTTATTTGGGGGATCCTACACATGGAGAGGAGGGGCAAGTAAAAAAAATGGTTCAAGAATCGCATGGCACCCTTAATGGAGACCTTGACGGGCCGTGAAGGGGTACCACGGCTTGTGGTGGTGCTCGTGATGCCTTCCAGAGCCTGGCCAAGAGGGGCTCCCCTCCCATGAGCCCTTAGATGGCTGTGGTGCGGCTCACGCCACGTGGTGGTGCCCGTGAAGGGGAGGCAGAAGATTCCTGTACTTCTTTCCTTGGGATGACATGTTCACTCATATTAGATAAAGTGCTTTGCCCAGCTTGGGGTCTGATCATAACCCCATAGTATTGACCTGTGGAGATGAGCCTTTCAAAACATCATTCTTCAAATTTGAGAAGTGCTGCTTAAATGTGGAGGGTTTTAGAGACAGAGTTAAGGAGTGGTGGGGCTCCTTTAATGTGACAGGCGACTCTTAAAAAAGAAGCTCAAGGCGTGGAGCAAAGAGAATAGAGGGAATTGGAGGTTTAGAAAAGAACACCTACTGGAATAAATTGGCAGCTTTGAATACATTCAGGTGCACAGACCATTAACAAATGATGAGCAGCTTTTGAAAGCTCACATAGGCCATAGCAATGCAGTATGAGGAAACAGCTAGAAATGAGGAGATCCACTGGAGACAAAGATCTAGAATTCAGTGGATAAAGAATGGAGACAAGAACACCAAGTTCTTCCACAGAATGGCTACATCCCATAAAAGAAACAACACTATGATTTCCTTCATGATTAATGGAGAAGTGTCTTCAGATCATCCTGTGGTAATCAGAAATGCAATTGTGGATTTTTATGAGATTTTGTACAAAGAGTCAGAAAGCTGGAGACCACCTTTGAACATCTTGGATGTTCAAACAACAATCGCAGAAGAAGAACAAACTTTGTTGTCTAGAGATTTTGAGGGAGAAGTTTAGGAAGCAATAAAATAGTGTGTTGTTGATAAAGCACCTGGGACTAGATGACTACACAATAGCTTTCTTCAGTGCTTTCTGGGAAACCATCAAAGATGATGTGATTCTAACAGTCCGTAAATTCTATGCTCATCAAAAGTTTGAGAAGTGTTTTGTGATTTAATTCCAAAGAAGGTTGGGGGCAAATGAGCTAAGGGATTTTAGACCTATTAGTTTGATCACAGGAGTATACAACATCATAGCTAAGGTGCTGGCAGAGAGGTTAAAGAAGGTGATCAGTAAGCTAGTAAACCAACACCAAATGACCATTTTATGGAAGGCAAATGTTTGGAATGTCTTTTGATGGTTGTTCTGGGGAAGCTTTGACCCTTCTGTTAAAAATTGATCAAAGAAGGGAAAAGGAAGGCTCCTTAGCCTCGAGTGCTAAAAACATAAGGACAATCAGATAATCCCTAAAGAGCTCAAAAATTTGATCTTCGATGTGAAGTTCAAGGATGGAGAACCTAGGAGTGAATCTAGAAGCAAGGGGAGAAATTATACCACCCAGTTACAATGAATTTAAAAATTCTATCATGGAATGTTAGGGGTTTAAACATGGAGAATAAAAGAAATTTGGTGAAAAGCAGAATACAACAGGAGGGGGTAGATATTATAGTTTTGATGGAGACAAAGCTAAATGGGGCAGTGGGGGATTATATACAACAATTAGGGGGGAATAGGTGGATGGGGGGAATATGCCTGGAAGCGATTGGCAGCAAGGGTGGAATTTTAGTTATGTGGGACAAAAGATCATGGAAAGGGGAGATGGTGGAATATGGGAACCAATCAATTACTTGTAAATTATGTGGAGTTACTCAAGAACTAACTTGGTTTCTCACAGCAGTCTATGCATCTTGTGATAGAAATGAAAGGATGGAGTTGTGGGAAGAATTAGGAGCTATGAGGAGTCTGTGTGAAGGGCCCTGGGTAGTATGTGGGTATTTCAATACCACTAGGTTTCCTTCCGAGAAAACCAACTGTATCAGGCTTTCTAGAGCCATGATAGATCTGTCCAGTTGTATCAACGAATTGGAGCTGATTGACTCCCCCTTTATTTGGGGGCTCATACACTTGGAGAGGAGGGACAAACCATAGGAATGCCTCCAGGATTGACAGATTTTTATACTCGTTCCCATGGGATGAAATGTTCCTTCAAATTAGGCAATGTACTCTGCCTAGCTTGGGGTCTGACCATAATCCCATTGTCTTAACATGTGGGAATAAGGCCTTCAGGAAATCTTATTTCAAGTTTGAAAAGTGGTGGCTTAATGTAGAGGGTTTCAAAAGTAAAGTTCATGAATGGTGGAGCTCCTTTGAAGTGTCAGGAAGACCGGACTACAAACTAGCTACTAAGTTGAGGCTGCTTAAAACAAAACTGAAGGAATGGAGCAGAGAGAATAGGGGGAACTGGAAGGCAAGGAAGGAGCAAATTTTGAGTCAGATAGGGGACATGGAAGTTACTCAAGAGTCTAGATCTCTTACTGATGATGACAGATACTAAAGGTACACTTGGCCATGGAATACGAGGAGGTGGCAAAAAATGAAGAAATTTTTTGGAGACAGAGGTCCAAAATTCAGTGGATCAAGAATGGCGATAAAAATACGAAGTATTTCCACATAATGGCAACAGCTCACAAGAGAATCAACACCATTGAGTCATTAATGATTAATGGAGAGTTATCCTCTGAGCCAATGGAAATCAAGAACTCTATTGTGGATTTTTACCACCATTTGTATAAGGAGGTAGAAAACTGGAGACCCTCACTAAATATTCTTAACGCACAGAGAATAACAATGGAGGAGCAGAGCTGGATATCTAGAGAATTCAGTGAGGATGAGGTGCTAAAAGGGATAAGATTGTGTGCTTGTGATAAAGCACCTGGGCCTGATGGTTACACCATGGCCTTCTTTCAGGCATTCTGGGAAACTATAAAGGAAGATCTGATGCAGCCCTTCCAAAACTTTCACTGTCACCAAAGTTTTGAGAAGAGTTTCAATGCTACCTTTGTGGCTCTAATTCCTAAGAAGGTGGGGGCAAATGATCTAAGAGACTTTAGACCAATCAGTCTCATTACTGGGGTTTATAAAATAATTGCCAAAGTGTTGGCAGAAAGGCTGAAGAAGGTGATAGACAAGCTAGTCAACAAAAATCAAATGGCTTTCATTAAAGAGAGACAAATAATGGATGTTGCTTTAATTGGTAGTGAATGTATTGATACTAGGATTAGAGGAGATGTGCCAGGGGTAATGTGCAAACTGGATATTGAAAAAGCCTATGACCATCTTAATTGGGACTTCCTGATCAACACTCTTAGACAAATGGGTTTTGGCCCTACATGGCTCAAGTGGATTGAGTTTTGTATTAAAACCACCAGGTTCTCCATTTTGGTTAATGGAGAACCTGTAGGTTTTTTTCCTTTTTCCTGCTGAAAGAGGTCTTAGACAAGGAGACCCTTTGTCCCCTTTCCTGTTTATCATTGCCATGGAAGGGTTGGACAGTTTGATGAGGAGAGCTTCTCTAAACAACTGGATTAGGGGTTTCAGAATTAAAAACAGGGTTAATGAGGTGATGGATATGACTCATTTATTGTATGCGGATGACACAATAATTTTTTGTGAAGCAGAGCAGGAACAACTCTGTCACATCAGAATTATTTTGGTAATTTTTGAGGCATGCTCTGGACTTAAGGTGAACTGGAGAAAAAGTAGCATTTTTTCTATTAAAGAGGTCCAACAGATTCAAGCTTTGGCCAATATATTGAAGTGCAAGATAGAGAGGTTGCCTACAGTTTATCTAGGTCTGCCATTGAGTGCTAAGCATAAAGCAGTTAGCATCTGGGATGGTGTACTAGAAAAATCAGAGAGGAAACTGGCACTTTGGAAATCCCAATATCTATCCTTGGGGGAAGAGTCACTTTGATTAATTCTGTTTTAGACGGTTTGCCAACATATGTGAT
The DNA here is from genome assembly GCF_900185275.1 of Solanum verrucosum. NCBI lineage: Eukaryota > Viridiplantae > Streptophyta > Magnoliopsida > Solanales > Solanaceae > Solanum > Solanum verrucosum. The sequence goes on from NW_026020360.1 coordinate 653,376, forward strand.
GTCACGTTTTCCCATTCCCGACAAGGTAGTCAAAGCTATAGACTCATTGAGGAGAAACTTCCTTTGGCAAGGTAACAAGATTGAGAAGAGCTACAACTTAGTTAAATGGATGGCGGTTCAACAGAGCAAAAGATGTGGGGGTTTGGGAGTGAGAAACCTAAAGATACACAACAACAACTTACTTACCAAATGGTTGTGGAGATACAATTTGGAAGATCAAGCTCTATGGAAGGAACTCATTCAACACAAGTATGGTCAGGAAGATCAATGGTGTTCAGAGGAAGTGACAGAAACATATGGTGTGGGAGTATGGAGGACTATATGAAACCTATGGCTGGCTTTCAGAGACAATGTAAGGATAAAGGTTGGTGGAGGAAATAAGGCTTTGTTTTGGAAGGAAGACTGGACTGGTCAAGGGTCCTTGGAAAATTTATTCCCTGGGTTGTTTTCCATTTGCCTGAATCCTGACAGCAAAATACAAGAGGTTTGGTCCCCACAAGGATGGAATTTGCTCTTTAGGAGATTTCTTAATGATTGGGAAATAGAGTGGGTTTTGGATATGCTAGCTTTGATTGGAGATTTTCCTGGCACAAATTTGGAAACAAATAAATTGCTATGAAGGCATCATAATGATGGTCAATTCTATGTGAACAGAATGTATAAAAGGGATCTAGCCACAATTGCGGGGGAAAAATCAGGGCCATGGAGTGCTATATGGAAGAGTGTAGCCCCTACTAAGGTGAAGTGTTTCACTTGGTTGGTAACTAGGAGAGCTTGCCTGACACATGATAAACTTCAAAAGAGGGGAAAAATTATTGCCTCAAGATGTTATCTTTGTAAAGAGGCTCTAGAAACCAACAATCATTTGTTTCTCCACGGCAAAGTAACAACACAAGTATGGGCTCTATTCACCAATATAAAGAGCCTAAATTGGATTATGCCAGAACATACAGCAGACCTACTAAGTTGTTGGGTCAGAAGGGGAGGTAGTAAGAGCCAAAGGAGGTGGTGAGAACAGTACTTGCTTGTATCTGGTGGATCATTTGGAAGGAGAGAAATCAGAGAATTTTTGTAGGGAAAGAATGCACTATAGAGAAGATTAAGTGGAAAGTAATTACCACTTTAGGTTTTTGGTGTAAAGAAATGAACATAGAAGAAGAAATTCAACTAGTGGATTTCACAGGAGCTTTGTAAGTAGTCCTGTTTTTTTTTGTTGGTTTTTCGATGTAACTAACACTTTTGGAGGTGGCCAGCATAGCCCTTAATGCTGAGGTATACAATGTTACCAGTTTCAAAAACAAAATCATGAATGTTGCACTTCTAGCTAGTGAGTGCATTGATTCTACAACTAAAGGAGTCCCACAGTCCAAGCTAAATATTGAGAAGGCAGATGGCCATTTTAACTGGGAGTTTCTAATTAACATCCTAAGGCAGATGGGGTTTGGGTGGAGATGGCTCAGTTGGATAAATTTTTGCATCAAAACCACTAAGTTTTCCATTTTAGTAAATGGAGAACCAGTTGGTTTTTTCCAGCAGAAAGAGGCATGAGACAAGGTGACCCACTATCCCCTTCTCTCTTTATCATAGCCATGGAAGGTTTGGACAGGTTGATGAGAGTTGGTTCTCAGAATAACTGGATAAGAGACTTTTCCATAAAGAACAGGGTAAATGATACAATTGAACTAACACACCCATTGTAAGCAGATGACACAATGGTTTTCTGTGAAGCTGAGCGGGAAAATTTGCTATTTAAGAGTGATCCTGGTGGTTTTTGAGGCACGCTCAAGACTCCAAGTAAATTGGAGAAAAGAGAGTAATTTTCCAATTAAGGAGGTGCAACAGATTGAGGCTCTTGGAAGTATTTTGAAGTGCAAGGTAGAGAAGCTTACAACAGTTTACCTAGGAATATGCCTTTGGGCTCCGACCACAAAGCAGGAAAAATTTGGGATGGCATTATTGAGAAAACAGAGAAGAAATTAGCTATATGGAAATCCCAATACCTATCTCTGGGAGGTAGAGTTACACTAATTAACTCAATTCTAGATTCTTTACCCACTTATGTGATGCCCTTCTTTCGTACTACTAATAGGATAGTGGAGGTTTTAGATGCACTTAGAAGAAACTTCCTATGGCAAGGGAAAAGTGTGGAGGACCATCAAGAACTTTGGGTGAGTCTCAAGAACAACTCACAGATAGTGGTGGGCTGGCAGAGAGGACAAAACAAAGTTCTGGTTGGATGATTGGTGTGGAAATGGAATTCTAAGGGACCTATTCCTTGATCTTTTCTCAATATGCACAAATATTAATAACAGGATAGAGGAGATGTGGTCACCACAAGGTTCGAATTTGGTATTTATAACGCTGCTAAATGACCAGGAGATTGATGGAGTGGTAGAGCTTTTGAGCTTGATTGGTGGATTCCCTGGTAATACTCTAAAGACACACAAATTAGCATGGGGAAATCACAAAGATGGGGTATTTTCTGTGAACAGACTATACAACTGGGGGCTTAGAAGAAGTGCAGGAAGATCAACTGGACCTTGTGTTACGGGAGTTGGAGCACTCTAAGAGACATCGGGAAATAGTGTTAGCCAATCAAGAACTCTCATGTTCAAAAGATAAAAGTGGCATAGATGAGGATGTCGGGAAAGATGTGTGGACATACTAAGAGAGATTAGGATTAGAAATGAGGATAACCGGGACAAGATGGGAGTGGCTTCGGTGGAGAACAAGATTCAGGGAGTGAGGTTAAGATGGTTTGAGCATATGATGAGTTGCATGGATACCCAGTACGGAGGTTTGAGAGGTTGGCTATGGATGGTTTCATGAAGGGTAAAGGTGGACCAAAAAAGTATTGGGGCGAGGTGATTAAATGACGCAGTTTTAACTTACCAAGGCCATAACCTTAAATAGGAGGTTGTGAAGGACACATATTAGGGTAGAAGATCAATAGGTGCATTCTTGTTGTCCGTCCATACTCGTAGTTGTAGTATTACTCTTGCAGTTTCTTGTCCTTTGATTTTTGTCACTCTCTGTTGTTTCTTGTACATCAACCATCGTATTATTTTGTTGTAGTATCGTTGTGTTACTATCTCTTGTTTTGTTACTATAAGTTGTTTCTTGTACTACCGTTACTTTCTTTCTAGATTTCTTTGGACTGGGTTTTTCTTGAGCCTACGTACATTATACTTTTCTTAGACCCCACTTTGTGATACTACACTGGTATGTTGTTGTAGTGCTCGCCCAGTTCACATGCACCTCAACTAATTCCATGAGATATTTGCTACCTCCCACCAACACAATACAATACATGATAACTCTATTAACCAAGACTTGGATAGATAAGAAGAAATCACCTAGTGTGTTTACGTTTGTTGTGGAATTAGAACCGAAGAGTTGAAGGTTCTCAACTCACTTCGTTGATCGTCAGGCCAACCATACGAGTTTATTATTATCTTTTTGGGCCTTCATTTATGCCAAATTTCCAGAGCTCAATGAAATATACTTGTGTCAAATGGTAAAAGTTTGGGATGGCACCAATGTTTTTAAAAGCACCCATTTCACAACTTCTAAACAATGAAGCAACGTGAGGCGAGGGGGGTCAGGGCGTATAAAGGTGAGGCAAAGAGGTTTGCATGAAGCAATTGCTTCTATCTTTGAAGCCTGAGATCGCGAGGAAGTAGTCACTTTGCTTATAATATAAGCGTGACTTTTTAGCAAAAAAGGGAAGCTAGGACTATTTTAGATTGAAAAATAATTAGAGTTACTAGGTCGCTTCTTCTTTCTCTCTGCGACTAGGGTTCTTCAAAATCTGATAGTGTTGTTTCTTGAAAATTCAAGCAATTTTCTTCGTTGTTTCACTATTCTTATTTGCGCTGCCATTTTCTTTTCCTTTTTTCCTTTTATTTTCTACTTTTATTTTTTTTCATTGCTTCTATAATCTTCTTCAACTTTTCTTCCTTCTATTTTCTTTATAAATTGTTTCATTGCCTCTACATTCTTTTATTCTCTTGTTATTGTCTTAGCGATTGTTAATTTATTTAAGTGGGCAATCTTATATTCTTATTTAGTTAGTTAATTCATTTTCTTCAACTTTTCTTCTTCTCTGTTTTTAAAAATTTGATTTGCATATATATAAAAGTTTCCTTGAGTTTTTTATTTAGTTATTCTATTTATTTGTGCAAGGTTTATTTTGATTTTAAAAAAAAAAAAATCAACCGAGGGCTTTGCTTCTTGCATTAAGCGAAGTAGACCCTAATCACTTTTTTGCACTTACCGCTCTCAAAAACACTACATGCCATATAACTTGCTCATCAACTTTTCTTTATAATGGATATGCCATCTTCCATTAATAATCAGTACCATCAGAAAAGGATACGACAAACTGGAACTTGTTCCCCCTAGACTCTTACAATTCTGTTGATTTTGTAGCCTAAATATGCCCAAAATACTCAAAAAAATAAAATAAAGATCTGACATCTCAATTAACAGCTTCATACTCTACAGTCTATGCAGCAAATTTGTTTAATTTTACAAGTCATTTGAAATAGGGATGTCAATGGTAGAAGATTCTCTCTTTCTTTAAGGGTCAACTGAGATCTAGGACAATCTATGTAAAAAGGGGTAACCCGGTGCATGATGTATCTCACAAGGTCTGGGGTAGGACCTCACCTCAAGGGAGTGTGATGTAGGCAGCCCGGGATGACGCAAGCATCAGTAGTTGATTCCACGGCAAGACCTATAGGTCACATAGTGACGACTTTACCAATATACCTATTTATCCAAAACGTCGGAAAGGGAAAAAAAATCTACCTGATTGATCCTGTGTTCATTCTTAAGTCACCCCTATTGTCATTAGATAAAAATACTGAAAGAAATACTTACCCAGTTTAATAAAAGAAATTAGATGTTACGGTATCTCAAAGAAAACATAAAGGTGCCTAAAACATTTCTGTTTGACAGTAGCAAGGAATAGCAGAGAGCAATTTGACCATCCTTTAAGATGTCCATCAACCAACACAATCACAACTAATATAATGTTTTTGAAGGTTGAGGAATCAAATAGAATCATACTTTTACAATTGCATGAAAGAAGAGGTGCATAAGAAACTGTGAGAACTGAGAACATACAGAAATAACACAACATCTGAATAATAACTACAATCTCGGGAGACATAGTCATGAAGACCAGTTTAAGAAACATAGATGTTACGTTTCCAATGATTACCAAATAATAGTACTTGTTGATACAAAAGATTAGCTTTTCATTATAGGCATAAAAGGTTTACATGGCACAATGTTATTTCTCCATAAAGAGAAGGCAAAAAGAGGAAGTACCGGGAAATTTCTCGCAAAATATAACAAGTTTTCCAGCGATATGAATCCAGCACCCCTATCAAAACCAATCAAGCATGTCAGTGGAAAACCAAGAATGGAAGGACCAGAAAGGCCGGAAGAAGTCAGAAAATTGAGATTAGATAAGCTCAATCATCAGTGATTTCTTATTTAAGATTCCTAGGGGGGGAGGAAGAGAAAGAAATACTGATGTACCTAAAGTCGGTAGATGGATCCTTCCCTTGCCAACCCATTTCCTTCCATTGCTCAGATATTAAACCATGGAGTTCTTCCACAGGGAAGGCAGCTTTCCACAGTGCTCTTAAAGCTTCCTTTTGGTAAAGAGAGGGGGAGAGAGAGACGAAGATGAGCAGTAAGAATGTAAATTTAACCTTAATGGAATATTTAAAATCCATAAAGATGTTTTCTCTTAAGTTCATAGGGAAATGGCTAAGACGTCTTCAAATAGAGGATACCTGATGTTCAGGAATTGAACCATCATATGCAACATCTATACGGTTTTGTAGTTTTTGCAAGCATTCCTCCTAACATTAACAAAGTGGAAGAGAACACAATAAGTGCCGATGTGCCAAAGACACTCCATACTTCCTCACAGTGCTGTGAAACTTAACATTCTGAATAACATATTTTCTAAGAATAAAACTGGATAAGTTGACATAAGTGGGGAATTGAAAATAAAAGGCAATATTGGCAATCTCATTAGAATTTTCAACTGTGGTTATCTGAGGATTATGGAGGAACAGGGAGAGTGTGAAATTTTAGATATAAGACATTCATGCCTGAGACTTAGCACAATTTAAAAGAGAGTTAAAGAATATGTGAACCTCAACATGAGCTCAATTAGCCAAATGACTATGAAACCAAATAAAATTCATTACCACTCGCAACACTCAGCATATTCCCTATTTGTTGTAACTTTCAAGTGTAAAATCTTGGAGAAACAATCAGAAAACAAATTTGTATAGCATATTGGAAGTACCACAACGAAATCCTATCCAGAATACAAACTTTTAATAAGAGAGGATCAAAAGAACCCAATACTGCATCGTGTTGACACTCCTAGAAATTTACTTGGTAGGAAGCTTACACTTCATATAACCTGCACTAGAATCTAAGTTGTGCGGGCTCTTCACTTTTGATGCCATACCCATGTCAAATTCTCCAAAAATACACTCCTTTGAAGAATCCAGCACACACCGACTGACATTTTTGAAGAGTCCGAGCAACATAGACTAGAATATTACCTGGGCTGGTGTCAGATCAAATGATGGACGAGCATCAATATCGGTTCCCTGGGCACAAACGCATGAAAGACCTCTGCCAAGCCATGCTGTTGATCCGGCCATGACCTCTGCAGTAACAAAAGGAAACAATAATCTAAGGAAAATGGGAGGTCAAGTTCCCATTAACAACATTCTTCATAGTGTATAGAGATAGAAAAAAAGAAGATTTAGACATGTGACAAGAAGCGCATTCATTTTTTATTATTAAGAAGAGAAGTTGATCCTTTATTTATTTATTTTCCTTTTTAGAATAAGGAGTTAAAGTGTATCTTTCTAGACACATAGAAAAGACAACTCGAATGAGCAAAGTCTAAGTTGCTCGGACTCTTCACTTTTGGTGCCGCAACCGTGTTGACACGACATGGGTGTGGGTGTGGATGTGGGTGTGGGATCCGTGTCCGATTTGGTCAACGAATTTTGGGTACTTTGACCAAAATCGATGGGGAAAGTTTGGACAATTTTAATGATTCCTATAATCAATACAAAAGATAAGGTGAAATTGAAGAAAATGGAATACCTTTCATATAGAAATTTCTATGTCACTCTTTTTCCTTTAATCTCCTTCCAAGATTCTCCTCAAGTTCTCCACATAATTTCTCATAATTTAGGTTTTATAACTCTATTTTTAGATATTTTAATTATTTTTAAGTGAATCCCCGCACCCGTATCCATACATGGATCCATATCCCCGAATCTTAAAAATTAGATCATGAAGGATCCGACCTCTAGATCCACACTTGTATCGGACACCCGCAACCGAGTCCGAGCAACTTAGAGCAAAGTTTCATAACTAACGAAGAAGTGCCAAGAATGCATCAATTCAGAAACTATGACAAGGTTCAATTATGTAATCAGGATAATATCACAATTAAATACATGGTACATGCATGGGTACGAAAACAAAAGCTCACAAATGTTAGAGAACAAATATCATGGGCAATACTACTCAGTTAGTTAGTAGAAATCCTACCTACCAAAATTGGTCATTGAGAAGTGGAAACATCTGTATACTTTTTTTCTTTTTCATTGTTTAGATTATGTTGATGATGAGAAATAAGCACAAAGAGAGTGCTGTTGCAGATGTACAAAAACAGCAGGGTATGTTGAACATAAATTTACCATTCAAGTATGGAAGGTTAAAATACAATATAAAGTGGTAGTTTTTACTTGGTTGGTGGTGAAAGAGGCTGTACTTCTTACACAAGAGAATCTTATGAAGAAGGGAATACAAATGTGCCCAAGATGCTGTTTTTGTGAGCAGGTTGCAGAGACAATTAATCATCTGTTCTTACATTGTAAAGTGATTGGCCAGCTGTGGAATTTGTTTACTAGCTTCAGAGGTATAAGTTGGACTGTTCCAGGGAGAACAGGACAGGCTCTAGAAAGCTGGAATATGGAGGGCAGTGGCAACACAGACAAGAGTAGATGGAAAATTGTCCCAGCTGTTATTTGGTGGACCATATGGAAAGAAAGGAATTCTAGAAATTTTGATAACAAGAGCAGCCCTCTGCACAAGATTAAAATGAACTGCATTATCACTTTTTGCTAATGGTGTAGTTCAGAGTATATAGATGACCCTGTGGCTATTGTAGACATTCTAGGGTCCTTATAAAGGTGAAAGGAGGATATAGAGATAGTTCTCTTTTTTCTTCTTTCTTTTCTTTATCTTTTGTTTATGCCCAACACACATGTATGGAGGGAGGATATGATGTAAATTTTTGGATACCAGCTTTGAGCTGATGATTGATATACAAATGTTACCTTTATCAAAAAGATAAATATACCATTCAAGTGTCTAAACATTCATGAACTAACCTTTTTTATGCACAACAAGAGAAAAAAATAACCTCCCAACATTGAGTACGAAACAAGAACCACCTTAACACAACTTCACTAGCCAATTGCCTTTTACAATTGTCTATCAAAAAACAATTCCCATTTGAAAGCTAAAATTAGATGCAATCATGTAATGTAAATTCATTAAATACAGAGGGCACAATCCACAATCCTGCTTTCTCATAATGTGCAACCGTGAGATGAACAGCCTGGTTAAGCAATCACGATACCCCCATGCAGCCTGTACCACTCCCAAAAGTTAACATAAATGACCTAGTAAATTCTCAACCACTCCACTCTAGTGTTGTGCCCACTCTAAAACTATCAGTGATAGTTAAAGCTACTTTTCAGACGTTTTTCCGTATATGAAAGGTCAACAACCGACATTCATTTTAACCTAGAAACCAAAACTATGAAATAATAGATTTTTGTCGTCCTTGGAGAAGAATCAAATAGCCGTCATATTTGTCTACTGTAATTGTCAAAAAGCCATTCCGCAATTTTACAAATAAACTGGCTGTTTCAGCCCACAATTTGTGCATGCATCTTTCTTGCGGAACAGTGATGAAAAGAAAATTTGCGGAAATTGGATGCAAACTCACCACAAAATTCAACGCAACTAGGCATCAGTAAACCAAAAATTTCAATCCACAGATAAAGGAATAGAAGTAGAGAGAGAAAGTGAGATATCAAAAAAGACTCAAGTGCGTTATTAAATTAAATTAAGAAGGAATATACCATACCAGAAGATGAATGGCAAGTACTATTCCCTCTTTCAAATCCTTGCGATATCCTCCTCACTGCCACGAACGATTCTCCTCTATCCTCCATTTTTACCAAAATAAAATCTACCTTTACTGGAAATCGATTTCTTGAAGAGAAATGGAAGGCTCCTTCATTGAAGCCGTAAGATCTGCAACAAGGAAAGTCTTTATTTATATACGATGTGTTATATCCAGCTAGCAGATATAGTTGTTCTGATTGTGATCTTTCCACTGATTCTTGATACCAAATTTTCTTCTTATCAAATCACGGAATGAGTGAGGTCGGGGATAGCGGATAGCCAAGTTTTGGGTGGGCTGGGGTGGGGACTGCCGATCCAATTGGTTAATCTATGAGTTTATTCATGTATTAATTAATTTATTAATTTGTACATAGAATAAAAGTTATTCATATAGTTATTAATTTTAAATAATGTTTTGTTCCTAAGTTTCAAATGTTATATAAAAGTTATTCGCATATTAATTTTATACGATATTAGTTATAAATGGATTAAAATAATAAAATTCTTTAAATTTTTTGTCGGGATCATGCGGTAAAGAGAAATAGAGATAGATTGTGTATCTAGGAGAAGGTCAATACCGAAGTCTATTTCACTTCCAGGAGGAACAACAGGAATATCATCGAGAAACACTTCGGGAAAGTCATCGACAATCGGAATGACTCAACAGTAGGGGTTTTAGAATTCGTACTCGAACAAGATGATAGAAACAATCTTGAGATATCATTCTCCTAGCCTTTAGGCAAGATATGAATTGACCCTTAAACGCTGAATTTCCCCTCTTCCGTTCTAAAGATAGATTCGTTTGGAACCTGGAATGTGACCAATCGGATCCTACTATTTATAGAAGCATAGCAAGAGTGAAGTCATTTCATCCAAAGAATAAAATCGAATCTAGCATATCAAGCTCTACCAAATCAACATGAGTGACTCTATGTGAAACAGAAACAGGGCAATTTCTACAGACTTGTTTAGCAACAGTAGCATCACTAACGGGGGTAGAGACTGAAAAAGGTTCTAGAAGAATAGCCGGACAGACAACAAATCTCATAGTCACATAAGGAGTTACAAAAGACAATGTAGAATCCAGATCAAGCAAAGCATACACATAAAGATGAAAGACATTTAACATATTAGCCACAACATCTGGAGAATCCTCGTGATCCTGTCAAGTCTGAAGAGCATAGAACCTATTATGATGAGGAGCACCCAAACCAGAACCACTATGTTGAGCTTTCCTACCATTTCTCCCCTTAGATACGAGTAACGAACAATCTCTCATCTTGTGACCACTCTTTCCAAATCCATAACAAGTATTTGTATCGGCTAAGCACCTTCTCGAATGACTTTTGCGGCCACACTTTTGGCAAGCGGGAATCGAAGATCCATTTCTACCACCTTCTTGAGACTTAGGTTAAGATACCCTATATTTGTTGAACTTAGGAGCCGAGACATTAGAGAAACCGTGACCGGAAAACTTTTGCTGGAATTGAGGACGACTATGTCCATCAAACTTAGAATGAGAAAGGTCATCATCACCGGTCCTTACCCTTTTTGACTATCTAGACTTTTCTTTCAACGTCTCTTCTTCGATTTGTTGTACATGTATCATCAAACAAGAAATATTCATCTCCTTAATCAACATGGTGGTACGACACTTGATTAACGTTTCAAGCACACCTCATCCAATTCTAGGTGTAAACAATCGTTAAGTCATATAAAACCCAACAAAGAGTTTGGGTCGAACCCACAGGGAGCAGTACGTGTTCAAATTCAATTAGGAAGTACAAACGTGGTCAAATCAGCTACAGGAATAGGAGTTATCGAAAAAAGACATGTAAACAAGTTTAAGGGGGTGACAACAAATGTCAGATGGGGAATTTTGGTTTGCAATCAGCTACAATGCAGTCACACAAAGCTGAAATAATAATAAAGAGGGGAATTCTCGGGATGTGATCGATTATAGGCAAATTTTGCTATATGGGTAATTGAAACTACTAATAAATAGTTAAATATCAGTGGGTAGGCTAGGTTATGAGTGAAATAGCTTTCTCTCAAACAACTACTTCGATTCAAGTGATTTCTCTCGAACATCAACAAACTTAACAAATAAAAGCAGCCCACAACCTTAATACATCCTCTCTCTCGGAAAAAATGGGTAGTATTTGGTTTGGGATTCACTCTTTCGAGCTGAACCCACATCAACATAATACCTACAAACCATTAATCATAAGCTTTGGTTAAAAAACCTCTTTCTCAAGCAAGCTAAGAACTCAAAGTTAGAACTACATTTGCAACTACAATTCATAAATAAAAACATAGCTAATGATTAAACCCACTAATTCAAGCCATAATCACATAATCACACCCCAAGAATTGGGGTTTTAGCCACACATCAGAAAAATAGAGAAACGGTTACCAAATGCATTAGCCATGGTGTGGGTAAGAGTCTCCAAGCCTTTTCAATGATTTCCAAGAGTGAAATTCAAAAAATCACTTTCTAAATCCTCCCAAATTGTACAATTCGAACTAAAAAATCTAGAGAAAACTCTAAGTCTAGAATGGGAACTATAACTCAGAGGTGATCCCTCAAAATTACATTTAAAATCCAATTTATAGCTACCCAAAAAATTAGCCACGAAAGGCCATTAGGCGAGGTAAGTCGGGGTCGCCGAGCCGTCTTTTGCTCTCTTCTATCTCCGTTATGAATTAGTTCTCAACATCATCAATGCATGTAACTTTGGGCGATCCATCTTGTCATCGTGGAACTGATCGGCGATTCGTCGACTACCCCTTTCCTGTCGCTGACTTGATTTCTTCTATCAGGGCTGGTCACACTGGAACTTTAAGCGGACTGAAGAGCCACTCGGCGATCCGTCGAGTGGTCTTGGCAATCACCAGGATCGTTTTTCTCCACTTCTTCAGCTTGTTTTGTTTCTTTTTGCCTGTTAGTGTCCTTGATTTGCTCCTTAGTCCACATACCCGAAAATCAAGGCTTTAACATTAGTTTATAGAATAAATTAGGCATTTGAGGACACTAAAGCTATCAAAACAAAGCCCTAAATGAGTCCAAATCTGGACTCATCAACACTCTTTCACCACCATTTCACACGCACCCGACACAAATTTTCTCATCCTTGCCCTAAAGTCAGCAACCATAGTCGAAGCGTACTTCGACAATTGAGTGAACTTTAATATATACTCCTCCACACTCATATTCTCTTATCGAAGATTAATGAACTCAAGAACATTTGCCTCATTCATCTCAAGGTGGAAATAAATGATCAAGAAAAGCTCTTTCGAATTTCTCTCAATCAAGAGGACCTACATCAATTACCCTCTCTTTCTTCCATTGATTGAACCAAACTTGAGCAACAACCTTGAGTTGATAAGCGGCCAACTCCACTTTTTCCACCGGTGACACTTTCATAATCTTCATTATCTTATAAATATCAATAATAAACTCTTGAGGATCATCATCAAATTTTGACCCATAAAACTCTGGGAGATTCATCCTAGTGAAGTCTCTCACTCCTGTCGTCGTCGTGCCCATAATTGGTTTCATGGGAGTAATGACCTCTCTATTAGCTTGGACAGTCATAGCCTTAACCAACACTTAAAAAGTGACTTAGAATTTGGCATGAGACACTTGCTCGGCCAAAGGATCGACCGACACTTGAGGAACCTCGGGCTCCATATTCCTTCTTGCATTAACTCTTCAAGGAGGCATATCCTGAAAAGCATCGGACAAGAGTTAGGAGAAAGACCTTTATAGAAATGAACTATATTGCACAACTTTAGAGTAGTGAAAGAAGTGAAGTTTCCTAAATGTTTTGTAGCCTCCCATTCATAAATGTGGAACGATTCACACTCATGAACAAAACTCTACTCGATGCGGCTTGTCAGACATACTAAGGCCTTTTCTAAAATCTGGTGTTTTGAATACTAAGTTTGTTACGACCCAAACTACACCCTAGACGTGACATGGTAAATAGATCCCGAGAGACCCTAAACAATCCCTTTGACCTAAGATAACATAATAAAATACAATTTAAGAGATATAATCAATATAAGTCTTAGAATCATAAGATGACATAAATGATACCAACAAAGTACATATAAGAGTAGGCAGAATACTACTATGTTTGACATAATCCTTTTTAACATCATAAGAGTGGTTGGAACGTAAACCATACACCATGTACATATATGAAACAAAAAAGATCATAAAAGCAATAAAATTGTTTATGGCGTTGTCCTTGAACCATGAGACTCACCAATGATCAAGTTGAGCAATCCTGATATAAGCACGTCCAGAAGGAGGAATGTCGAACCTTATATTATGAGACAATATAGGCACACATATGCATTAGTACTATGAATGTACTAAGTATGGGGAAATGCATAAAAACATAGGAGTGATAATTAGACGAACTTAACACGATAAGCATGACCAAGTTAAAATGTAGTAAGAACTTTTAAAGAGAAATCACGAATCATAAACAAGGTCAATGCATACTTAAAATCATAGGAAAAATTTTCATAAAACCTTTGAGGAAAACGTAATTCATTTGTGGAAAAATTTACCGTTAACCGACAATAAGCCATGTGACCTATAACATGGAATCCAATATGACCCTTACATCGAAAAGAGAAATTAACTTGCCAAGGTAGAACTCTGTCTCATTCATTATTGCTATGGTGGATCCACTATTTAGATCATTTAAGACAATCCTATGGGGGCATGTAGTTTATGAACAAGAAGTTTGTTTCTAGAGACCCGACATTTGTTAACGGGAGAGCCTCCACCTCAAAGTCCTCTTGATGTGAAGTAAATCTCAATGAAAAAGATATAATCATATTCATAATCATAATACTTGGAAAGACACATTTAAGATCACTACCAATCCAATCATAAATCATAATAGAATAGATCCTTTCAAATCGTAATTTCAAAAATTTCTTCATAAAACACTTCATTTCTAAGCATCTAATCATGATCTTTTTCATATGTGATAAAACCTTTCACAAATCATTGACATTTTATCTTGAAGCATCATTTAGTCATAAATCATTCTTTTTCATAAAATATGCATAGATTCATAATCCATAAGTTCATAAGCATAATTTATATTCATAAAATAGGCATAGGCATAAGTCCATATGAAATCAATTGAAAATCATTTAATTTGATCAAAACATGCATAAGAAGATTGAATATAAATAATTGAATCATAATAAATAGAATCCATGAAGATTTGCATGAAACCCTAATAGAATTGGGTTAAATCGATATAGGTGATTGAGATTCTTTTGGGACCCAAGAATGAAAGGGAACCATTGGTGAATCTAACATAACTTAGTAGTCAAAGCCCTAAGAATGCAAAGAGAATGAGACCTTGAAGCTTGAAACCCTTAACTTCCACCTTGAGAGCTCTTGAGAGAATTTGGAGAAGAAGACTTGGGGATTGGGAAAATTGAGTGAATGAGAGAAATTGGGCTAAGTTATAAGAGTAAAAATGGTTATAGGGGTATTTATAAGGTCAAAACGACATAGTTTAGGGGTTAATTGGGTAGGAGAATACCAAAACACCCTCAATTAAAAACTACCGAAAGATCTTATGATTTAAACCTACGGGTAGTAGGACTTCCTATGAACCATACTGGTCAATCGTAGACCCTACTACTGGAACCCAAAATCCAGTCAACTTTCCACGAATCCTTTCTATCGGTCCGTAGGACATTCTACGCGTCGTAGACCCTTCTAGTAGGAACCTCTTCTAAAAAATATTTCACCAAGTCTAGAACTCTTTCTATGGTTTCAAAGACTTAAAATTATCAAACTTCAGGATTACTTCCTACAATTTCCTTCTACGGATCATAGGACCTTGTACTGTCTGTAGGTGAGCTTCATAAAACCTATACCAGTGCCCAAAAATGCACCTTTTCTAATCCTTTCCAACTTACTAATTTCTGAGGTGTTACAATACGTCCCCTTGGGAACATTCATCCTCAAATGGGACTCAAGCTAGCATGAATAGAGTAGGGAGATGAACTAACTACCCATCATGAATGTTGTTCCATCAAAATTCACATGGACAAGGAGAAATTACTCCAAGCTAAATCATAACTCAAAATCAAGTTTTCATGAACATGCATGCATATGGAAACATGAAAATGACTAGAATGCATGAATCCAAAGAATAAACCATGTGAAATTAGTACCTCAATCCAAAATAGGAGCAGAGGGAAAGAGATGAGGATACTTGGACATCATATCGACTTCGGCTTCGTAAGTAGCACCCTCAACTAATTGATTCCTCCAAAGAACTTTTACGTAAGAAATTCTTTATTTCTCAACTTTCGAACTTGATGGTCTAAAATCTCAACCAGAACCTCTTCATATAAGAAACTTCCCTTAACTCTCAAACATTCAAATAACACTATAGACGTCAGATCTCTAACACACTTCTTCAACAATGAGACATAGAATACCAGATGTACTGATGCTAAATTAGTAGGTATCTCTAATTCATAAGCAACCTTGCTAATACCTTTCAAAATCTGATATGTGCCCTCATACCAGGGACTAAGCTTCCCTTTCTTTTCCAATCTTATCACACTCTTCATTGGGGAGATTTTCAAGTAAACTCAATCATCGACATTGTAACACCTCAAAAATCTAACTAGGACTGTATATGAGGGAAAATGGGTGAACCACAAAGGGGTCCACATGCCATATACGGGACCACGACCCATCACCCAATTGCGGTTCATACTTGGAAAAATGTGGAGGACCACGGACCCCCTTCACGGTCCATGGAGCTTCACACAAGCCACCAGGTTGCCCGTCAAAGTGACCAGGAGCCACCCAAGGCCACTGTGAGGAACCACAGACTACTAGACGGTTCGTGGAACCCCACACAGGCTGTTAAGTGGCCCATGGAAGTCACCCCAGAACCACCCTAGTTCTTGTGAGAAATCACGGTCATCTTTATGGTTCGTGGTGCTTCACACAGTTTGTGAAGTGGACCATGGACAGAACATGCCAGCCTTCAAGTTTTGGGTCAAATTTAAACGGTCATATCTTTTATCACAAAATGAATTAGATAATTGAATCCTCTTTCCAACACCACTTGAAGTAAAACAATATGCCCATTTTAGTGAAGCCTGTCGGGAAGGGCATCTTCACGAGCTGCAAAACATGCCTTGGTCATCATGAAGACCCGTGAAGCTTGTCTTGAAGTCATTTCAGCAGCATTTAAGTCAGGGTCACATTGGAGTTTTCCCCTATGTGTTGGGCACTTAAACTAAGCCGTTTGATGCCTAAACTACGTCATTTTACTCAATCTAAGAGTAATAATTTAGTCAGACAATATCCAGAACCCTCATTCTCCAAAAATCACCCAACTTAGAGCGAAAAGAAGAGAAAAAGTCTACCCTTTCTCCCAACAACAAGCAGGGGTGTTTATAATGACCCGAGAGCACCCCCTAGCCGTTACCGGCGTATTAGACCTCTCAGAGGTCTTATACAAGCCCTTAGCATTCGGCATAGCATTTATCATAGAAAAATAACTGAAAATATAAAACGTTTTCATAATATAACACAAGACATAAATAGTCACCTCATTTAAACCTTTAATACAAAATCGGAGTACTACGTCTCAAGGTAGCCATCTTAAAACACGACTATAACACAAGAGGGACACAACCTTTACAATACAAAAGAAACTACTATCTAGTACATTGAACTTAAGGATACTCTTTAACATAAAGGTCCTTGAATCTTTAAGGACACACCCGAACTTGGGAATAGTAAGCCAAGCTCATCACTTCTAGGAAAGGCCCTTTAGCCACCACCACCTACACTTGGTGTAAAAAGATGAAGAAGAGTGGTGTTAGTACAAGAATGCAATAAGTATGATAACCATGCAAAAACATGCTTTTAAAAGGGACATTTAGTTGGAAACCATGCATCATGCCTTTTTAGAGAAACTTCAAGAACATTTAGTACAATAGGAATAATATAAACCATAAACATCATCATACACATGGAAACCATTCATAATAGCACACAGAGCCACTTATAACATTTTAGGCACATTCAATGCATACAATACATTACCTTTCTCTTTATCTTAACTTCTTTCCTCAAGCAACTCTTAGGGAATACTTGGTGTAATGTATCACCTTAAGGTTACCAAGGGTGAACTTACATATAGCCTTCATCAATCCAACCACATATATTCATAGAGTCATAACCACACCATAAGACATAGTCTTCACACAGGAACCATCACCTAAGACAAACCCTAAGTCACACTAGTGCTATGTGTAAGTAGCATCCCATAATACTACTCACACCAAGTGTTCCTAAGAAGCTACCATAGACTAGGCATATCATATTCAACAAGTCATAACATCTTCATTTAACATTAAACATAAGACCAACATACTTCATAACATCATATAAGGACTTTTTCATTTACTACATCATTAGTCATAACTCATTTAGCTCATATCATAGGTAAACCACCCTCACAATCCCTTCACAAGGTCACATGTGCAATGTACACATGGAGTTCCATACCCCCACATATACTAAGCAAACCCATTAAGAAGTCATAAGTGTAATTAAAATGCATAATCATTTTTCATTGTGGGAAGCCGGACTTGCTAAACGTGAAGCCCCCATTCTCATTTTTCATGTTCACTCGGTGCTAAGCTCCAACTCCCTTTTTAAACATCTTTAAGCCTTTATTTAACATTAGTTCATAAAATAGGCTTTAGGGACTCAATCCCTCTTATCATATAGCTCAAAGGTTTCTAAGATGAGAATGACCTTTCAACATAGAACCTACATTATGTGAGAATGACCTTTCACATAGTCATACCACATTCATAACATAGTATAGTTTAGAGTACAATTGAGGAAACCTTTCAAGAGACTCACTTTCACTAGATTATCATAATCCTTATTCATTCATTCATTCATTCATTCATGTGTGTGTACATATGTGAGAAAGCCTTTCACATAAACACCTTTATACAACACATATTCATACCTTGCTAATCATACACTTTGCATGCATAATAAGATGTAAGGGTGCATATAAGACTTAACCTTTCAATAGATACCATAACACATCATATTCATAGCTATACATGTAGAGTGTGTGTATATTGGTCCTCATAATGACATAATAGAAACAACATTGATATTGAGTGCACTTCCCCTCTAGGGATCACAACACATTCACAATGTCCCCAAATCATGAGCAGTTCACATATAAAGCCTTTTGGGATTCTAGACCACACACCCATACTTCATCATAGGAGACAAGGACACATTCAATATTAAATAGGTACTCCTAACATGTATATGAGCAAACATTCATATAGGGGTCATTCCACAATAGTACTTAACATAATCAATCATGTAGACACACCTTATCCCTAACATTATTATTCACATTATACTCCTCATCATCAACACACTTTAAACATCATGCTAGCATTGATGATTTCATTCATAACCTTCATAGCACAACTTCATAAACATATGCATCATAGTCATCAATTCACTTCACATCTATTGCCTTCAAGGCCATGATCTCAACATGCATAGATGGACAAGAAGTAAAGACCGCCACCATAAGTGGACCAAACCACACAACATTAATTCTCATACTATAGACTAGAAGTTAGGTCAACTTACCAATTCTCCAAGCCATGATCACCATGGATCAATCCTCAACAATTCATAATCAATTGACATAGATAGCAATAGGAATCAACAATGTAATTCAATAACATATACATAATATAAGTACAATTTTATAAACAAAGGGATCAACCCATAACTTTGCCCATAAGGTCATAATTCTCAACTCATCAATATATCAACAATTCAACATGAATAAGTATAGATAATCATAGGAAACATCAATTCAATCTAATCTGAAAATAATTTCACCAATAGAGATCATATTCACAAAGACCCACATCATAGGCCAATTTTCTAGAATTTGGAGATCATGGGTTCTTCAAGAATTCCTTTGAAAATTATCTTAAAAACCTTAATTCCACATTAATTCATCAATAGAATGATTTAGAAAATCGTTTGACAAGGGACCCATGTTTAGATTGAAAATTGGGAATTTTGGTCTTTGAATGACTTTTGAAAATCTTTGATAGAACTCCTTGAATGAGAGGTTATTCAAGAATCAAGAGTTACCATACCTTAATTATTGAAGACCCATGAAATTGAAGAAGAAATCAGTTGAAAACCCATCTTATAGCTTGAGCTTCATCAAGGTCTTCAATGGAGTTTTTGAGAGAATCTATTTTGAGAGGGAAGGGTCAATTT
Organism: Solanum verrucosum; assembly: GCF_900185275.1. Classification (NCBI taxonomy): domain Eukaryota; kingdom Viridiplantae; phylum Streptophyta; class Magnoliopsida; order Solanales; family Solanaceae; genus Solanum; species Solanum verrucosum. The sequence continues at coordinate 673,000 of NW_026020360.1, forward strand.
GAAGAATGAGGTCTAATTCTAGGTTTTGGGGTTTTAACCAACTTAAAATACCCTAAAATAGGTAGAATAACTGTTTATAATATTTCCCCAAAGTACCCAAACCACCCCTCACTTAGTTGGATCTTTTAAACAAGCCAAACTTGATTTTTATTTTCGCAGATTTCGTCGGGAATCAAGTCTGTGACAAATAGGTGTTCCCACAAGTTTCTAGAAATTAAATTTCAAGATAGTAGAGTCTGCGGTGTCTCCGCGATGCGGAGCCACTTTTTGGCCATTGGTGGAGCAGGTCCGCGACGCGGAGCCACTCCTTCCATGCACAACTTCAAGCTGCCTTGGAAGCTTGTTTGGCCAAGGGTTGGGGTCCTCCTCGGGGACCCTTAGGGTGGTCCCGGGGAGTCGTACCCGAACGTTTTGACCCTAAAAACATTTATTAAGACACTAGGGTCACCTCCATTGATTTTAGACTCCAAACAACACATAAAAACATGAACAACATACTAGAACACACCAACATGTAAAAGACTAGTTTTCGAACGTCTTGGTCGTCCCTTGACGTTTGACTTCCAAACTCTTTAAAACTGACTAAAAAGGTTGTTCTTCATTATTTTAACAAGTTATTAATGCATCAAACCCATGTGAGGCTCTACTTTATCCTACTTCATTTTGAGGGTCGTTACAATATCCCCCATTTAGGAATATTCGTCCTTGAATGACACTTAAAACACTTCCGAGGACTCAATGACCCAACTAGCGGCTCACAATACACAGCATACAACATCAACATAAGAGCACACATCAAGGAGGAACATGAACTCCACATAAAAGGCTCAAAACTACTTTGTGCAATTCAAGAAAGTAGCAACATATCTACCAATTCCTTATGCATCAACTTTATTATTTCCTAATTCATTGGAAAAACTTCCTTCTCCAAATCATCATTCTCATTTCAAACACCAAAGAAACACAACATGCAACTATCTCATTAAAGCACATTATGCAACTTTATCATAAGAAATCATTTAAGCATACATTTCAAATCAACTCATGCAACACAAGCAAGTAGAAACTTTATTCACTGACTCATAATGCATCAACCACATAGGCCTTTCTCATATTCATAAGAAGAACTACCTTCTCCTAATCATGACATGATATTTATCCCTTTTATATCATCATAGGGTCCAATATGCAATGGCTTTCAAATGCACACATAGACATGACCAACATTTCCACTCATGAGGCAATTAAGCAATTCATACTAGTCTTATCATTTGATCATCATACTATCAAGAACATACATGGCATTACCATGTTTAGTTATGTTCAAGGAGGGACTACCTTCTCCTAGTCACAACATACACACATGGCATCATAAAACTCATAAGCAAGCGTTACACAAAGGTCAATTAATTTAAGGAGAAATTCTCCACTCTAACCTAAGCATGCTCATACTCTCTTCCTCATGAAGTCAAGAGTGCATTCACCATATAAAGATGCATATTGACATGAGAAACATGAATTTTATTACAAAAATTCCATTTTTATATGTAATAAGAATCCTTCAAAACATGCATAACATAGTGTCTTCCTATGACATGCATAACATACGGAGATCATGCAACTCATAATCATATGCAAGACTCCAAAACATGAACAAGCTACTAGGAACTCTTTGGTCTCAAGCTTGAATAAGAATAGAAGGAAAAGATAAGGATATCAACAACCTTACTACTCACTCATCATCCCCCACTCAGGGTAAACCCATCTAAGAGCACATTAAAGTAACCAAGAGAACTATCACTTACCAATTAAGCACAATGTCCCCCCTCTTGGGATCAAATTATGCAAACTCCTTTAATCATTACCTCCTTCATCTCTAAGGTAGGAACCATTCTCCACTAAATCTTCACTATACTCCCTTAGGTGAGGATTTCAAGAATCCAAAAAAAAAAAGAGTATCTATACCACTTCACTTCATATCTATCACCCAAAGTGATTCTCAACATGGAGAACTCAAGGAAGTTCAATGTAGAAATAGTAAGGGCACTCTAAACCTTACCATCTAGGCATATTATCCCCACTTGGGGTGAGCTTAATCAACTCTTTATTACATCATACCCTTATCATCACCTTTGGTGTAACTTTCCGCTCAATCATGCCTAGGTATTATCAAAACACCCTCTTTGAATGACCATACTTAAGATTAACCTTAAAAGACAACTATCCTCTTTAGAGTTGGTCAACATATATTCTCTTGTCCTTCCCATGAACTAAGGGGTACATGCAACTCTCCAAGTTAACCTTAGAGCAAAACACTATCCCAACTCATGGAACAAATCCCCTTTTTCCACTCTTAGGGCAAGCCTACTCAAAAACTCTGATTCACACAAGGACAACCATGAAGCATCACTCATAATAAAAAAGCAACTTTCAACTCACACTAGTTACCACATTCCTTCAAAACTCCTCAAATCTACACCATGACTTTCTACTATCATTACCCATCACTATAAAGCTACTCATCATCCTAAAAAGGATTTCATTCTTACCATAACGACTCTTATCATGTGAGAACTATACCACCATACAACATTTTCAATGTAATGCTCCCAACCTTATAGGTCACACATAGCCATGATTGGCATAACAATACGATTTCCAAATCTACCTTCATATATACTCATATAGTCACCATGTCATAATAAGCATTAAAACTCACCTTTTCTTCCCTCGATCCTTGCAACATCACCCCTTCCAAGTAATCACATCTAGAAGACCACCGGCCAAGGAAAAATAAGAGAGAGAGATCATATGGACTTAAGCTCTATGGGACGACACAAAAGTAATGAAGAAAGTGAAACTTCTATCGTCCTATAGCCTCTCACTCATAGATGTGTCGCGACTCACACCGATGAACAAGATTCTACTAGATGTGGCTCATGAGACGTTGAATCCTAAGACCATTTTCATAACTTTATGCTCTGATACCAAGTTTGTAACGACCCGAGAGCACCCCCTAGCCGTTATAGGCGTATTCGACCTCTCAGAGGTCTTATACAAGCCCTTAGCATTCGTCATAGCATTTATCATAGAAAAATAGCGGAAAATTTAAAACTTTTTCATAATATAACACAAGACTTAAACAGTCACCTTATTTAAACCTTTAATACAAAATCGGAGTACTACGTCTTAAGGTAGCCATCTTAAAACACGACTACAACACAAAAGGGACACAACCCTTACAATACAAAAGAAACTACTATCTAGTACATTGAACTTAAGGAAACTCTTTAACATAAAGGTCCTTGAATTTTTAAGGACACACCCGAACTTGGGAATAGTAAGCAAAGCTTATCACTTCTAGGAAAGACCCTTTAGCCACCACCACCTACACTTGGTGTAAAAAGATGAAGAAGAATGGTGTTAGTACAAGAATGCACTAAGTATGATAACCATGCAAAAACATGCTTTTAAAAGGGACATTTAATTAGAAACCATGCATCAGGCCTTTTTAGAGAAACTTCAAGAACATTTAGAACAATAGGAACAATATAAACCACATACATCATCATACACATTGAAACCATTCATAATAGCACACAGAGCCACTTATAACATTTTAGGCACATTCAATGCATACAATACATTACCTTCTTCTTTATCTTAACTCCTTTCCTCAAGCAACCCTTAGGGAATACTTGGTGCAATGTATCACCTTAAGGTTACCAATGGTGAACTTATATATAGCCTTCATCAATCCAACCACATATATTCATAGAGTCATAAGCACACCATAAAACGTAGTCTTCACATAGGAACCATCACCTAAGACAACCCTTAAGTCACACTAGTGCAATGTGTAAGTAGCATCCCATAATACTACTCACACCAAGTGTTCCTAAGAAGCCACCATAGACTAGGCACATCATATTCAACAAGTCATAACATTTTTATTTAACGTTAGACATAAGACCAACATACTTCATAACATCATATAAGGACTCATCCTTTACTACATCATTAGTCATAACCCATTTAGTTCATATCATAGGTAAACCACCCTCACAACCCCTTCACAAGCTCACTTGTGCAATGTACACATGAGTCCCATACCCCTACATATACTAAGCAAACCCATTAAGAAGTCATAAGTGTAATTCACATGCATAATCGTACTTCATGTCTTGACATAAGTAAAGTCAACCTTAACATGCTTTCATATTAACATACATAGACCATAGTCTTCATTACATAAAGAGCCTAATCATAACTCTCTTAGAGTCGCTTGTGCAATGCATAAGTAGGGTCCATAGTCCTACCTACACTAAGTAACTCTTCAAAAATCATGACTAGAGTTCATATTTTATCTTTGTTCATTTCTTAAGTTTCGGGAGACATTGCCATAACCGACATAGACCATGTGAGCTACATGGAATCCGGTGTTCTACTCCCACACCGAAAAGAGAGGGTACTACTTGCCAAGGTAGGACCTCCATACATAATAGCTATCTAGTGGATCCACTAAGCTAAGACCTACGGGGGCACGTAGTTATGAACAAGGAGATTGCTACTAGAAACCTTGACTTGCTAGGTGTGGAGGTTTCCATTCATGAGACAACATCTATGTTGGGAACCTAGAATTGCTAAATGTGAAGGTTCTTTATGGGAAGCCAGACTTGCTAAACGTGAAGCCCCACTCTCATTTTTCATGTTCACTCGGTGCTAAGCTCCAACTCCCTTTTTAAACATCTTTAAGCCTTTATTTAACATTAGTTCATAAAATAGGCTTTAGGGACTCAATCCCTCTTATCATATAGCTCAAAGGTTTCTAAGATGAGAATGACCTTTATCATAGAACCTACATTATGTGAGAATGACTTTCACATAGTCATACCATATTCATAACATAGTCTAATTTAGAGTACAATTGAGGAAACCTTTCAAGAGACTCACTTTCACTAGATTATCACAATCTTTATTCATTCATTCATTCATTCATGTGTGTGTACATATGTGAGAAAGCCTTTCACATAAACACCTTTATACAACACATATTCATACCTTGCTAATCATACACTTTGTATGCATAATAAGATGTAAGGGTGCATATAAGAGTTAACCTTTCAATAGACACCATAACACATCATATTCATAGCTATACATGTAGAGTGTGTGTGTATTGGTCCTCATAGTGACATAATAGCAACAATATTGATATTAAGTGCACTTCCGCTCAAGGGATCACAACACATTCACAATGTCCCCAAATCATGAGTAATTCACATATAAACCTTTTGGGATTCTAGTTCACACACCCACACTTCATCATAGGAGACAAGGACACGTTCAATATTGAATAGGTACTCCTAACATGTATATGATCAAACATTCATATAGGGGTCATATAGGTAGGGGTAATTCCACAATAGTACTTAACATAATCAATCATGTAGACCACACCTTATCCCTAACATTATTATTCACATTATACTCCTCATCATCAACACAATTTAAACATCATGCTAGCATTGAGGATTTCATACATAACCTTCATAGTACAACTTCATAAACATATGCATCATAGTCATCAATTCACTTCACATCTATTGCCTTCAAGGCTATGATCTCAACATGCATAGATGGATAAGATGTAAACAGCGCCACCATAAGTGGACCAAACCACACAACATCAATTCTCATACTATAGACTAGAAGTTAGGTCAACTTACCAATTCTCCAAGCCATGATCACCATGGATCAATCCTCAACAATTCATAATCAATTGACATAGATAGCAATAGGAATCAACAATGTAATTCAATAACATATACATAATCTAAGTACAATTCTATAAACAAAGGGATTAACCCATAACTTTGCCCATAAGGCCATTATTCTCAACTCATCAATATACCAACAATTCAACATGAATAATATAGATAATCATAGGAAACATCAATACAATCTAATCTAAACATAATTTCACCAATAGAGATCATATTCACAAAGACCCACATCATAGGCCAATTTTCTAGAATTTGGAGATCATGGGTTCTTCAAGAATTCCTTTGAAAGTTATCTTAAAAACCTTAATTCCACATTAATTCATCAATAGAATGATTGAGAAAATTGTTTGACAAGGGACCCATATTTAGATTGAAAATTGGGAATTTTGGTCTTTGAATGACTTTTGAAAATATTTGATAGAACTCCTTGAATGAGAGGTTATTCAAGAATCAAAAGTTACCATACCTTAATTATTGAAGACCCATGAAATTGAAGAAGAAAGAAGTTGAAAACCCATCTTCTAGCTTGAGCTTCATCAAGGTCTTCAATGGAGTTTTTGAGAGAATCTATTTTGAGAGGGAAGGGTCAATTTGAAGAATGGGGTCTAATTCTAGGTTTTTGGGTTTTAACCAATTTAAAATACCCTAAAACAGGTTGAATAACCGTTTATAATAATTCCCCAATGTAGCCAAACCACCCCTCACTTAGTTGGACCTTTTAAACAAGTCAAACTTGAGTTTTATTCTCGCAGATTTCGTCGGTAACCAAGTCCGGGACTCGGAGGTGTTCCCACAAGTTTCTGGAAATTAAATTTTGACACAGTAGAGTCTATGGTGTCTCCGCGATGCGGAGCCACTTTTTGGCCATTGGTGAAGCAGGTTCGCGACACGGAGCCACTCCCTCCATGCACAACTTCAAGCTGCCTTGGCAGCTAGTTTGGCCAAGGGTTGGGGTCTTTCTCGGGGACCCTTAGGGTGGTCTCGGGGAGTCATACCCGAACGTTTTGACCCTAAAAATATTTATTAAGACACTAGGGTCACCTCCACTGATTTTAGACTCCAAACAACACATAAAAATATGAACAACATGCTAGAACACACCAATACGTAAAAGACTAGTTTCTGAACGTCTTGGTCGTCCCTTGACGTTTGACTTCCAAACTCTTTAAAACTGACTAAAAAGGTTGTTCTTCATTATTTTAACAAGTTATTAATGCATAAAACTCATGTGAGGCTCTACTTTATCCTACTTCATTTTGAGGGTCATTATAGTGTTCTTTAAAGTTCAGCTCCAAAATCCAATGGATTTTTCCGTAGATTTCCTCACCAGATATGGGGGATTTCACTAGTGGGTTCCTTTCACTCATTAGGTCCCTAGAATTCAGCCAGTTCTTCAATTTCTCATAAATTGTTCAGACCTAGGGTTTCCTGAGTTTGAAGATTTATTGTGATTTTAGCTGTTATAGTTTCATGATCTAAATAACATGATTCTTGGTGATTTAGTGTAATTTGCATGTATAGAATTCAAAACCCTAGATTGTATCAACTATCAAATCATGAATTATATTGCTAGGCAAATCAGTCAGAAAATCAGTCTTTAAAAATTGAATTCCATAACTTTCAGTATAATTATGTGCATTCCTAGGTAGCATGTCAGCATTTTGAGCTACTCAATATTACAGTGCATTTTAGCTTTTCATTCATTTAGGAGTAGACTTAGCACTGAGTTGGACTAGGGTTCAACATACCCTCAACGTAGGTTCAGAAGTCCCATCTATTGGGCATCAGTTTTTAGTGATCACATCACAATCATGCCTTTATACCCCTGGTAAGGTATATTGAGTCCTCTCGATGTGGCGTATACATTGGACTCCACATTTAGCTCACATGGTTTATGTCTGTTAATAGTAGCGCCCACAGTAATACTCTTATTGCATTGACCATGTTATCAGCATTCGCTTTAGTATTCAGTTCAACATATTAGTTACATGATTTGTACTTGGTCATTGCATTTAGCTCAGATTTCAGTTACACTTCTGTACAGTCTATTTCCATATTCATTATTATATTGCTCAGTTATATCATTGTTCAGCTTACTGTTTATATCTTTCATGCTCAGTATATTCCAAGTACTGACGTATAGTTTGCGCTACATCATTTTATGATGTAGGTTCAAGCACTCAGCATCCACATCACGCTTAGTCTGACTCTCATCTTACATTCAACAACTTTTGTGGTGAGTCCTCATAGTTTGAGGACATTTCATTATGCTTGGTTTATTTAGTTACTTTCATTCCTTTCAATATTTTTAGAGTTAGCTGGGGACTTGTCCAAGCAGCTCATCAGTAGTAGAGGCTTTCAGACATAGAGTTAGTATTAAGTTGTTTGGGATTGTTCCCCTTGACATGTTCATATTTATTCTTATTTGGAGTCCTTAGTTTTGACTCAGTTATAAGTTATGTTTCTGTTTAACTTTGTTATCTATTCAGTACACTTGTGATGTGATATGCTAGAATCAGGGTTAGCTTAGGGTCACTCGTGATCCTAGGTTTCGTGTTACATCTAGGGGGTAGCCTCGGGGAGTGACAAACATCAATTTCAAGTTCTCTTCTCCTAACATTGGCATAAAACTTTTATTAACTTAGAGCTGTTTTCAATCTCTCACGAATAAGTTAAACCTCTTCCATATCCTCATGCACTAACTCATGCCCTATCAAAGAGACCACACCAACTTTAAACCAACCTATAAAATACCTACACCTCTTACCATAGAGAGCCTCAAATTGAGCCATTTGGACACTTGAGTGATAACTATTATTATAAACAAACTCGATCAAAGGCAAATGTTCATCCTAATTACTCTTGAAGTCAATCATACAAGTTCTCATCATATCTTCTAAAGTTTGAATAATGCGTGGACTAGTCCATTGGTTTGTGGATGAAAAGTTGTGCTTAGCTTCACTTGAGTACCAAGACCTTTTTGTAATAACCTCCAAAACTAAGATGTACATTGAATACCACAAACGAATATAATGGATAAGGAAAATGATGACTCTGAGATTTTGACTCATTTGAGGTCTTTTTAGTTCAATAATTAGTGTTCTCAATGCCTTTATATGTCGATATCTAATGATTTATTGTTTTTTGTATCTATGAAGGTTCAAGGACAAGACAAGGATGAAATTATACAAAAGAGGCTAAAAACATATAAAAATGTAAAATGGCGACATTGATGCTTGGCAAAAAGCACTCGGTGACTCGCCGGATGTGCCAAACCTTGCCAAAATTGACAGGGTCTTTACCTAAAATGATCAAGATAGATTATCGATAAGAAGAGCTAAACAACGACTCATCAAACTTACTCGGCAGAATGACATGAGTTCGCCAAAAGTGATAGAACAATTGGTCTAGATTTAAGACCAAAAAGGCGAGTTTGGGTGGTATCACAACCCGACCAATGTGAACGGCGAGATTCATCAAGCTCGCCAGCTATGGTTCAAATAACTAAAGCTAGAAGTCAAAAGGGTTAGAAGAGAAATAGGTTGGTGACTCGCCAAATGACTTGGTGAGCATGACTAATGTCACTACCTGGGAAATTGTAACACCCCGAAAATTAGTAGGCTAAACTCGAGTGTTAGAGTCATAGAGGAGGCCAAGGGCCAATGTCAAGAGAGCAAGGGCCAAGGCTGCCAAAAATTCCCAGGGAACTGTCCACCATACCACGAGGGCCTTCACGACCCGTGGTGGCCACCATGCCCCGTGGTGCCACTCGTGGTAGTGAGATAGTAGCGTCTCTAAGGCTACCCACCATTAGCTCATCTCCACGAGCCACTTCACGGCCAATGGTGAAGACCACGGCTCGTGAGAAGGCTCGTGGTGATTCCTTCGCCATTTGAGAGGCCAATCATTGGTGGCCAAGCCACTGCCTCAAGGTCCATGGAGGGGACCATGACTCGTGGGGCTTCTCGTGGTCCTTGGGCAGGTCACTTAAAGTGAAGAGTGTTTTAGGTAATTTCGGTTTTAATTTAACTTAAGTGAGGCCGTTTTGCCTTAATTTAGGGTCACTATATAAGTCATTTTAACTAAAAAATTCACCCATTCAACTCATTATTCCCTAAACCCAAATAAATCCCCAAAGTTCATGCTCTCCAAAATATTCTCTCTCTAGAACTTGTGGAAGAAGAAGGTGAAGAAGGTTGAAGCTAGGGTTCAACAAGCAATGTTCTCCACATTAAATTCATTGGGCTTTGTTGTTAAGGTATGGTAGCTTTAATCCATGGAGTCCCTTCAAAATCCCAATTTCAAAGATAGAAATCCCCAAATGTTAGGGTTTGATTCCAAAGTCATGGGTTCCTTTTTAACCTGATTCTAATGATTGAATTATGTTATAATAAGCATGAATTGACGATTTCCTATGATTTTTATGATGAATCCCCAAGAACCCATAAAATCCCCATATTTCTCAATTTTGATCTTATGATGTGGGTCTTTGTTGATGAAAGAGAAATGGTATGAAATTATGCATGTAGTGATTGGGTTACTTGAACTATAAGATATACTTGTATAATGTTTGAATTCTATATGTGTTGATTTAAAGTGAGCTTTGAACCCTGAAAGGGCAAAGTATGAGAATTATGCATGTTTTTATAAAATCTATGTAAATGTTTTTAGAACATTTTGAGAGGGAAGTGTCTATGATTATGATGTAGTTGTTGTGTTGTTGAAATGATATTCTCATATACACACCTATGCATGAATATGATATGATGTGAAAGGTTTTCTCACATAATGAAGATTTTAAGGTTGAAAGTCTTTCTTACCTAATTGAATCTAAGACTTATATGTAAACATGGATGGAAAGGTTATTCTCACGCATGATCTAAGAGCTATCCTATGAACTAAGCTTGGATTGATTGTCAAGGAAATTCTTCCATGAATATGAATTAAGTCAAGACTTAATAAGTACTCCGTGGGAATTAATGCTTAGCACCAAGTGGATATTGATGAGTGTTCTTTATCACCTCGGCAAGGCCAATGTTGTAGCAGATGCTCTTAATTGGTTGTCTATGGGTAGTGTGGCTTATATAGAAGAATATAAGAAAGAGTTGGTTCAGAATGTTCATAGGTTGGCCCGATTAGGTGTTCACTTAGTGGATTCCACCAAGGGTGGTATCATGGTTCACAATGGGTACGAATAATCTTTTATGGTGGATGTGAAATCTAAGCAAGGTCTTGATCCTATTTTGGTTGAATTGAAAGAGACGGTACTTAAGAAATCCATTGAGGCTTTGTCCCAAGGGGGAAATGGTGTACTTAGATACCAAGGTCGTTTATGTGTTCCTAATGTTGATGACTTGAGAGAGCAAATCTTATCGGAAGCTCATAGTTCTCGATATACTATTCACTCGGAAACCACCAAGATGTACCATGACTTGCGGGAGGTCTATTTGTGGAGCGGGATGAAGAAATATATCACGAAGTTTGTGGTTAAGTGTCCTAATTGTCAACAAGTTAAGGTTGAGCATCAAAGACCGAAAGGTTTATCCCAAGAAATTGGTATTCCTACTTGGAAGTGGGAAGAGGTGAATATGGATTTTACTATTGGTTTGCCCCGAATCCGGAGACAACATGACTCTATTAGGTTATTGTAGATCGAATGACAAAATCGGCTCACTTTATTCCCGTCAAGGTTTCCTATTCGGCGGAGGACTATGCAAAGTTGTACATACGAGAAATGGTGAAGTTGCATGGAGTGCCTTTATCCACTATTTCTGATCGTGGCCGTCAATTTACTTCTCACTTTTGGAGGTCTTTTCAAAAGGGTTTAGACACCAAGGTTAAGCTTAGCTCGAATTTTCATCGTCAAATTGATGGGCAAGCGGAGCACACCATCCAAACTTTGGATGATATGTTAAGGGTTTGTGTGATTGACTTTAAGGGTAATTGGTATGACCATTTGCCAATGGTAGAGTTTGCCTACAATAATAGCTGTCACTCAAGTATTGGTATGGCTCTATTTGAGGCCTTGTATGGTAGGATGTGTAGATCTCATATAGGTTGGTTCGAGGTGGGGGAAATGACTTTGATAGGTCCCGAATTAGTTCTAGAGGCCATTGAGAAAGTTTGACTCATTAGAGAGAGATTGAGAACGACTCAAAGCGGGTAAAAGTCTTATGCCGATGTGCGTCGAAGGGATCTAGAATTTGAGGTTAATTATTAAGTCTATTTGAAAATCTCATCCATGAAGGGTGTGATGAGATTTGGAAAGAAGGGGAAGCTTAGTCCCCGGTATATAGGCCCATACCAAATTTGAGGCGTATTGATAAAGTTGCCTATGAGTTAGATTTGCCAAGTGAGTTGGCTTCACTGCATCCGGTGTTTCATGCTTCTATGCTCAAGAAGTGTGTTGGAGATCCGGAATCCATAATCCCCTTAGAAGGGTTGGGGGTTGATGAAAGTCTTTTATATGAGGAAGTTCCGGTAGAGATTCTAGACCAACAAGTTAAGAGGTTGAGAAATAAGGAAATAGATTCCGTGAAGGTTTTGTGGAAGAATTAACTAGTTGAGGGTGCTACTTGGGAGGCCGAGGCCGATATGAAGTCCCGTTATCATTATCTTCTTCCATGAGATTGTGTGAGCATGCTTTTAGTTTGGAGGAGGTAATTCCTCCTTTGTACATGAGAAATGTTGAGATTTCATGCATAATGGGTTGTTAGATGTAGTTCCTACTTTCTTGTGATGCATTGAGTATATTTGAGTGGAGTTGATGTTTCTTGAATTATGCATTACTTTGATGTTGCATGCATGATGAGCTGCTAGTCTCGAGTCTTTACTTCCGTAAGTTATCTAGATCGTCATTCGAGGATGAATGTTCCCAAGGTGGAGCTATTGTAACACCCCGGAAATTAGTAGGCTAAACTAGAGCTAAACGTTAGGGTTAGTCATGGAGGAGGCCAAGGGCAAGAGGGCAAGGGCCAAGGGAAAGGGGCTAAGGCTGCCCAAAATTCCTAGGGCACTGCCCACCATGCCACGAGGGCCTTCACGGCCTATAGTGGCCACCACACCCCATGGTGCCACTCATGGTGGTGAGACAATAGCCTCCCTAAGGCTGCCCACCATTGGCTCATCTCCACGAGCCACTTCACGATCAGTGGTGAAGACCATGGCTCGTGGGAAGGCTCGTGGTTATGTCTTCACCATTTGAGAGGCCAAGCATTGGTGGACAAGCCACTGCCTCAACATCCACGGAGGGGACCATGGTTCGTGGTCATAACCACGGCTCATGGGGCCTCTCGTGGTCCCTAGGTAGGTCACTTAAAGTGAAGAGTGTTTTGGGTAATTCTGGTTTTAATCCAACTTATATGAGGTCGTTTTGCATTAATTTAGGGTCACTATATAAGTCATTTTAACTCAAAAATTCACCCATTCAACTCATTATTTCCTAAACCCAACCCCAAAGTTCATCATCTCCAAAATATTCTCTCTCTAGAACTTGTGGAAGAAGAAGAAGAAGGAGGTTGAAGCTAGGGTTCAAGAAGCAAGGTTCTCCACATCAAATTCATTGGGATTTGTTGTTAAGGTATGGTAGCTTTCATCCATGGAGTCCCTTCAAAATCCTAATTTCAATGAAAAGAATCCCCAAATGTTAGGGTTTGATTCCAAAGTCATGGGTTCCTTTTTAACTTGATTCTAATGATTGAATTATGTTATAATAAGCATTAATTGATGATTTCCTATGGTTTTTATGATGAATCCCCAAGAACCCATGAAAACCCCATATTTCTCAATTGTGATCTTATAATGTGGGTCTTTGTGGATGAAAGAAGAATGTTATGAAATTATGCATGTAGTGATTGTGTTATTTGAATTATGATGATATCCAAATATTATAGTACGTGCATTATTGTATATTACTATAGACATAGGATAGAGATTCCTTTCTATATAAAGGAATGTACATGTAACTTAATAAGCAGGCCTTGAAGCCTTCAATAAAACTATTTCCTAAAAACACTCTCAAATATTTAAAGATATTCATACTTAATAGATAATTGAACAAATTTCAGATATCATGGATAAGCAAGAGGCAAAGGTATATTGTTCAACAAATATGCAGAACTAATTTCATATATTCCTGAATATCATATATATGATTGAATAAATTTATGTTAGTTATTATGTATTAGAATTTTTTGAATCATGATTTCTAGTTTATTAGCACACTGGAAACAGGGAGAAAACTTCTATACTATGTCATCCTAATGTTGAAACCGGTAGGCGAGGAAAGCCGTTTAGGGGAGTAAACAAAGTTGAGGCGCTGATAAGAAGGAAGTATCCGCTAAAGTACGATGCTAGTAGTGACAGGAGAACATGATAAACAGATAATCTAGTTCATAATGATCTAATATGAATTTAATCAATTATGAATATGATAGGAAGGAATAATTGAAAATAAAAAACCTGCATAACAACGAACATGACTACATACATGCATGATCAAATGATAAAAAATTATGAAACTCTAATCTTATATATACTTAAAGATATAGAAATAATTGACTTAAGAAGAATAATATGGGAAAAATATTTAATAATAACGGATCAGAAGATATATTAAACCAACAATGGTATGAAATAGACCTACATGATTTAGACCTCGAAAGAATAGAATGGTATGATTTAGAAATAAATTCAGACTAAAATGAACTACGAATATTTACAATATTGGACAGAATCTATGGAAGATATAAAACTATTAAAACAATTAATGGAGGAAAATTTATATATATACCTAAGAATCCAAGATATGTTATATCTAGAATATATCATAAATAATATTAAAGAGATATCAAGATTAAGACCCTTGAAAAAAGAATATTATAATAAAATCTTTAAGATAAATTCCTCACCTACCACACTACCACATATCACACTACCAAAAATATGAATTCCTCAACTACTAATTCTGCACCCCCGAAAAATGGATGAATTCCTCAGTCACCAACTCCGCACCCCCGAAAAATGGTATCAAAGCTATGGATGAAAAGAAATATAAGAAGAAACATACTAGTAGGAAGTTAAGAAAAATAAGAAGAAAATTAAACAAATTATATTCGGAATATAAACAACTCAATATCACAAAAACTGATAACGACAAATTAGATCAATTAATAGATAATATATCTAAAATATAATATAAATATATTCAATATCTAAAGATACAATGAATAACGAGAATAACGAATATAGACAAAAACTTACTGAAATAATTATAGCAAAAAGACAAGAATTAAGACATAGGCAAAATAGACTTAACAGTAATATATTTGCAGGAATTTGTAAAAAATCTATAATAGCACAGAGAAAAACTATTTTATATCTACAAATACAAATAGAAAACTTAGAATATAAACTACAACACAATTTATAAATGAATAAAGAAGAATACGCAATAGATGAAAAAACATATGAAAACTATGACGGATTAAAAATAAAAATAATATTTTCTAATCTAGTAAGAAGATATATTACTCAAAATGTCTTGGTGGACTGTGGATTGGTGTCTGAAACTTGTATTTTGGGCCTCGAACCATGGACCCTGACCACGGATTGTGATCTGACCTATGGTTTGTAGGTCTGGCCGTGGTCCTGGGCTTCAAGACCACTACTAGGTAGGCCAACCATGTTCCACACCTACGATTTGTGGTCCCTTCCACGAGCTGTGGTTGGACGGTGTGGGTTGCACCGACAACTTCTGGGAATTTGCTTCATTTATCTTTTTTGGATACGGGGTGTTACAACATTTCCTCTTCTTCAACTTTGAGATTATTACTCAAAATGTTTTTCTAAAAGAGATATTACTGAAAACTATTCATGAACTCTTTGGAAATCAGTGTTTCCTCTCATCTTAAATGTAAAATCATTTTCTTTTGGGAATAATTAGTTCCCATATATAATTTTAAAGAAAATGAACTTTTCTCTACTCTTCCTCAACTCAGTGCTCAAGTCATTTAAACAAATTTAAAAGATTTGTAAAAAGTCTTCTTAAAATGACTTGAAGAACTCTCAAGACTTGACTCTTAGCTCTACCTTGAATTTGAATTTATGAATTCTAGGTTATGGTTCATCTTATGAATGATTTCTAGATGTTTAGAAGTAGTTTAGAGTAGTTAGAATCAATAAGGAGTGAAGGTACACTTTAAGAGAATTCAGACAGGTAAAACGATGGAAAAAAGGGTAGGGGTAGGCGACCCTGGTGCACGGTTGGCATGGGGCGCCATCCCCTAAAGTTCAAAGACTCCTTTTTGGCGCACTGCTAGCATGCCACGCCAGACCCTCTGGCGCATCTAGGGGGTGCCGTGCCACCCTTCCCCCAAAACATTCTGATGAATTTTTCTTTTCGTTTTCTGACCCTAACTCATCTAGAATCGATTTCTTTTCTCAAATTCTCCTTAGATTGCATTATCCAATACAAGTATATGAGAATCTACTCAAACACAATTCCTAAAATGACTCGAAGAACTCTCAAGACTTGACTCTTAGCTCTACCTAGAATTTGAATTTATGGATTCAAGGTTATGATTCATGTTATGAATGATTTCTAGATGTTTAGAAGTAGTTTAGAGTAGTTAGAATCGATAGGAAGTAAAGGTATACTTTACAAGGACTCGAACGGGTTAAACGATGGAAAAAGGGTGGCAGGTGACCCTGGCGTACTGCTGGCGCGGGGCACCAGCCCCTAAAGTGAGATTCATTTGTGGTGCACTGTTGGCAGCCCACGCCAGACCTGCTGGCGCATCTGGGGTGCGCCGCGCCACCCCTCCCCCATTTCAATCCAATGGATTTTTCTTCTCATTTTTCGATCCTAATAAATATAGAATCGATTTCTTATTTCTCAAATTCTCTTTAGATTCAATTACCAAATACAAGTACATGAGAATCTACTTAAAAACAACTCTCAAACTCAATACGATTACCTCAAGAACTCATTAATACCATCATAATCCAAGAACGAAAGCAAAACTTCAAGAACACTAATCAAGAACTATAATCCTTCAACTTCAAGAACGAAATTGCACTAAAAATAACATGATTTTCATGTGGGTGAACGAACCCAGCACTATGAGAACTCACATACTTCTTAGGGATCAAAACGTTGGGGAATCCGCAGCAAACTCAAGAATCTCGACAAACCGCTTGAACTTTTCTCCTTTTCTCCTCTTCTTGAACTTTCTTCTAAAACCCTAAGCGTATATTGATTTTGGAAAACAAAACCAAATCAGTTTAGACCCTAATTATTTACCAAAATTCGTTTTAATCTGATTGGGTAAGGAAAAGACCAAAATACGCTTCATATTTTCGGGTAACTTTCCTTAAATGGGCATCCTAACTTCAAACGGGCATATCTCCTTCATATGAGCTCAAAAGTTAGCAATCTTGGTGGCGTTGGAAAGGGGATTCCAAGACCTTTCATTTGATATCTTATAGGCCACCTAAATCATCTTTTACTGAAAGTTATGGTCGTTTGAAGTTGACCCAAAACTCATAACTTATGCCTAGCAATTTCAGATTTTGCTATTTCCAATTTAGTTCTTTCTATTTTTAGCTTTTTCAAATACCGAGGTGTTACAAGTCGTAGGTGAGGGTCAGCAACTATTTAAAGGAAAATGGATTTTGGGTTAACTTTAAATGGTCATATCTTTTAGCACAAAATGATTTAGATGGCCCATGACCTATCAAACTAAAGATAATTGAATCCTCTTTCCAACACCATCGAGTTTTCTAAAATCCAAGCTCAGATTAAAACATTATGCTCGTTTTAGTGAAGTCCTATCGAGCAGAGCAGCAAACCACGACCTAGTTGATGGGCAATGGTTCAAATGACGGCCCGTCAGTCCAACCGTGAATGACCTTCATTAGTTTTAAGTCAGGGTCGTCTTGGTATTTTCCCCTATGCATTAGGAACTTAAACTACATCGTTTGATGCCTAAACTATGTCTTTTTACTTAGTATAAGCCTAATAATCTAGTCAGAACCTACCCAAACCCT
Organism: Solanum verrucosum; assembly: GCF_900185275.1. Lineage (NCBI taxonomy): Eukaryota > Viridiplantae > Streptophyta > Magnoliopsida > Solanales > Solanaceae > Solanum > Solanum verrucosum. The sequence goes on from NW_026020360.1 coordinate 690,834, forward strand.
CATTCTCCAAAAAATCATCCATGCTAGAATGAAAAGAATAGAAAGAGGCGCCAGTTTCTTTCTAGAACAAGCAGTAGTGTTCTTCAAAGTTTAGCCCCGAAATCGAAAGGGTTTCTTTGGAGATTTCATCACCAGGTATGTGGGTTTTCACTAGTGGGTTCCTTTCACCCATTAGGTCCCTAGAATTTAGTTAGTTCTTTGGATACTCATAAACGGTTCAAACCTAGGGTTTCTAGTTTTTCAAGATTTACTATGATTATGATTCCTTTGATCTAAATAACTTGTTTCTTGACAATTTAGTATAATTCCTTTCATAGAACTCAGAACTCTAGCTTGTGTAAATTTGTCGTAGTCCATGAATTACATTTGCTAGGCTAGTCAGATACAAATTCATGCTTTAGATTTCAAATGCCATATGCTCAGTATATAAATGTTGCATTCTTAATTAGTATGTCAGTTTTTGAGCTATTCATATTTAGTGCATTTTTTCTTCATGAATATTCAGATGGGAGTAGACTTAGCACTGAGTTGGACTAGGGTTCAGCGTACCCTCAAAGTCCCAAAACTACGTGCCCTCATAGGTTTATAAGTCCAATCTGTTGGGCATCAGTTTTAGTGATCATGCCATAGTCATGCCTCTATACCACTGGGAAGGTATATTGGATCCTCTCGATGGTGTATACATCGGACTCCACATTTAGCTCACGTGGTTAATGTCGATGAATAGTAGCTCCCACAGTCACAGTGTTAGTACATTAACTAGGTTTTCAGTAGTTACTTCAATATAAAGTTCAACATGTTATCTTCATGATTAGTACTTGGTCATTGCATCCAGTTTATGTTTTAGTTATACTTCAGTACATATATATATATCCTTGTTCAGATTATATCATTGCTCTGTTATGTATTGTTTAGCTTATATACTTTGTTAATCTTAACATATCTATATCTTGCATGCTCAGTACATTCCAAGTACTGACACATACTTTGCCCTACATCGTTTCATGATGTAAGTTTAGGCACTCAGTATACAGATCACAGTTAGTTCGATTCCCAATTTGACTTCAACAGCTTCAGTGGTGAGTCCTCATACTTCGAGGACAATAGACATGCTTTCTATTTCAGTCTTTACTTTAGTTTTCAATTTTGTTAGGGTTAGTTGAAGGCATGTCCCAACAACTCAACTCAGTTAGAGGCTTTTTAGAAATAGAAGTAGATTGAACTCGTGTTGTTAAGTGTTGTTTCAGTCATCACTAAACTCTTATTATTATTTCTATATTCAGACTAGTTGGGGTTTTCCCCATTTAAGATATGCACTGTTTTTAGCTTCTACTTAGTACACGTTTTACTTAGTCATGTTTAGTATGCTTGATATATGACAGACTCAGGGTTAGCTTGGGGTCACTCGTGATCCTAGGTCTCGTGTTACATATAAGGGGTAGCCTCGGGGCGTGACAACTAGATTGGCAACTCTTGTTGTATGCAAACTCAGCCAAAGGCAAACATTGTTCCCACTGACCTCGAAACTCCAAGACACAAGCCCGCAACATATCCTCTAGAACCTGAATAGTACACTCTGACTGACCATCATTCTATGGGTGGAATGATGTGCTAAGGTGAACACAAGTGCCAAAATCTTCGTGAAAGGTCATCCTGAAGTTGTAAGTTCACTGAGAACCCTGACATGATATAATGGAGACCAACACACCATGAAGATGAACCATCTCTCAAATGTAGATACATGCCAACCTCTTGGTGTAGATTTAAGACTTAATAGGGAAGAACTTTGTTGACTTTATCAATTACTCAAAAATGATCCAGATTCTGTTAACACATCTAGAAGTTTGAGGCAAACCTGCCACAAAGTCCATAATGATGAAATCCCACTTCCACTCTTGAACGGGTAATCTCAGAAATTCACTAGGTCACAAATGCTCGGACTTCACATGTTGGCAACTCAAGAAATGGGATACAAAGTTTGCAATATCTCTCCTCATGCGATCCACCAATAATGCTACCTCAAGTCATGATACATCTTCGTGATGCCCAAATGGATAGACTATCTAGAATCATGGGCCTCATAAAGTATTAGCTAGATCAAATCCCTAACTCTCAGAACATAAATATGGTTTTCAGACCTCAAAACCCTATATCAATCTAAGGTAGACTTGACAGCATCCCCCGTTAACACTCGATCTAGAAGTGTCACCAAGGCGTCATCCTCAAATTACTGCTACAAATTTGATCAAGCAAAGATGACTGAACTTCCACATAACTAGATCATCTGATTAGCTAAGGAATTGAATGTCAAAACCTAAAGGTTACTCCACGATAAACAGGAAGGCTAGACTACCCTTACTTAGTGCCTTTCGGCTCAAGGCATCCACTACTACATTTGCTTTTCCTGGATGATAGAGAATAGAGAGGCCATAGTCTTTCAAAATCTCAATCTAGTGATCTTTCCTCGAATATGGTCACTTTGGCTCATGATGTACTAAAGACTCTTTTGATCCATGTAGATCACACAATGAACACCATACATGTAGTGCCTTTAGATCTTAAGTACAAAAACTAGTGCTGCCAACTTCAAGTCATGAGTTGGGTAGTTACACATATGTAGCCTAAGCTGTCTTGATGCATAAACAATAACCCGACCCGCTACATCAATACATAACCCAAACGAATGTCAGATACATCACAATAGACTCCGAATCCCTTACCCTCAACTATAAGAGTCAATATGAGAGTAGTAGTTGACAACTCCTTGAGCTTCCAATAGATCAACTCACACTCCTCAAACCATTAAAAGGGGACATCCAGGCGATTCAACCGATTCAGAGGTGCTGCACTAGTTGAGAAACACTCTTCAAACTGTCTATAGTACATTACTAATCAGACGAACCTTTGAACATCAATAATGGAAGTGGGCCTAGTGCAATATTGAATAGCCTCAATCTTTGCCAGATTTACCATCATACCATCTTTCAACACCATATGCCCTCAAGCTTTCTATACACTGAAGCCAAAATATGCACTTCAAGAATTTGGCATAAGGTCGTTAATCTCTGAAAGTTTGGAGTAAAATCCTCAAATATTGCTCATGATCACTCTTGCTCCGCGAGTATACCAGAATGTTATCTATGAACACAATGATGAACAAATCAAGATATGACTTTAACGCGCTCATAGTGGCCATATCAAGTCCTAAATGTGGTCTAAGGTATGTATGTAGCCTAGTCATTAGCTGATGAACTAGACCTCAGATTAATCTTCAAGAATAATATGACCCCTTGAAGTTGGTAAAACTGACCATCAATCTTAGGCATGGGTTAATATTTCTTCACAGTCACCTTATTCATCTACCTATAGTCAATACATATGCGTATCACACCATTCTTCTTCTTCAGAAATATAATGAGAGCACCCTATGGTGATACAGAAGGCGTGATGAACCCTTTACCTAAGATATCTTAAAGTTGAACACTAAGTTCCTTAAGATCTAAAGGAGCCATCTAATAAGGTAGAATATAAATGGATTGAGTACTTGGTTCAAGCTCAATAAGGAAGTCAATATCACTCTCTTGGGGTAGTCTAGGTAGGTCGGTGGTAACGTATCAACGAAATAACGGATCACTAGAATTGACTCAACTGGAGGGACATTCCTACTACATCCTACACATAGACCAGATAAGTCAAATACTAGCCTTCAAGCTCGAACAAAAGAGATAACTCCGACCATTCTGCTATTGAAGGATCCCTACCATACCACCGGGGAATACCAAGCATGTCTATGGTAAAACTCTTAGAGAAAGAGTCTAAGAGAGAATTGTAGGGGGATAACTTTAAAGATCTATGGTACACGCTACGCCGAACATGGTGTATAAAACCGTGAGAGGCCTTACACAACCACTTGACATGCATATAACACAATATCATCGAAAATATGATAAATAAAGGTAACAAGTCCCATATCTATAAAAGAGTTTTAACATAAAGAGAAATTCAAATGATAGTCTCGACAAGCCATTATTGTACATGAAAATATGTGGTCGGGACATAACCAGTACACCTTGTCTAATGTTTGAAACTTAAAGTGATCATCAACTAGCCACGAGTGGAAGGAGAGGAAGCAACACACCCTACAATATTAAACAATGTAGGCACAAATATGCATTAGTACATGGAATGTATTAAGTATGAGGGATATGCATAAAAACGTGAATCATGATCATAAGAGGACATAAGCAAAAAGATGACGTGCATGGCCTAGCTAAAGATAGTAAAAGCTTTTAAAAGACAACATAAATGCTTTATAAAACCTTCAAGAACAACTTAGTTTGTTTTGTGGTATAGTTACTATTAACCGACATACACCACGTGAGTTATAGTGTGGAAATTGGTGTCTTTCTCCAACACTTAAAAGTGATGTCCTTGCTTGCTAAGGAAAAGACCTTAAATTTCTTGATTAGGTGGATCCACTAGCTATGTATTTATAAGACAAACCTACGGGGTATGTAGTTAGGGACAAAAAGATTTCTATTAGAGACCTGGTCTCTACTAAGTAATAATCCTAATGGAATAGTCATAACATAAGCATATCATCATACATGGAAAAGCAAAATTATGTTACTAATCCAAGCATAAAACATCATAAAAGTATCTCCTTAAACCATGTGTGAGAAAACATTTCACCAATCATGATTTCTTAATGTAAGAAAACCCTTCACAATTCATGAATATATGAGAAAGCCATTCACAATTTCATTGATGCTTATATTAAAGCAACCTAGATCATAAAAATATTCCATTTCATAAATCATGCATAACTTCATGAAAATATCATTAATAAATTCATTGTTTCTTCATCATTTCACGTCTTTAAGGGCTCATAGTACAAATAATTATAAATGCATTGGTACATGTGAAATAAATATAAAAGCATGTAATTGAGTCAAAACAATCTTAATAAGATCAAAATAAAACAATAAGATCAACACAATTAGCACCCATGCATAATTCAATAAAACCCAAACAATTTTGGAGATTGAACTTTGAGAAATGAGAAACCTTAAGGCTCAATGGGTGAATGGAACCCATAGCCCTACATACCTTGCTATTCAAAGCCCAAAAGCATTGGTGAAAAGGAGACTTGATTTGGGAACACTAGCTTCTTCTTCTTGAACTTGAAAGTGAATTAAAGGGGATTAATGTGGATGGGATTTGAGGGTTTTAGTGAATGAGGGAGTTTGAGTAGTTTTCGAGGTTGAAGGGTATTTATAGGACTTAGAAATAGAGGTAAAACAACTTAATACTAACATTTAATGCACATAAAAAGACCTAAATACCCATAAAAATAACTGTCGAATGGTTCCTACGGTTTGGACCTACTGGACGTACTCATCAACTGTATAACAAACTTCAGGAACCCAAAATTCACTTTACCTTTTATGACACCTTGCTACAGTTCCTCTCGTAGGAAATTTTTTCTATAACTCCCAAACCTTCTAAAGGCATTATAGACATCAGATCTCAAAAACACTTCTTCAACAAAGAGACGTGGAATATCGAATGTACCTATGCTAAATCATTAGGAAACTCAAGTTCATCAGCAACTTTGCAAATACGCCTCAAAATTTTATATGTCACACAAAACAAGGACTAAACTTCCCTTTATTTCCAAATTTCATTACACCCTTCAAGAGTGAAATTTTCAAGTAGACCTAATAATCAACATTAAATTCAAGCTCTCTACTTCTAACATCAACATAAGACTTCGGTCAACTTTGAGCTGTTTTCAACCTTTTGCAAATAAGTCAAACCTTTTCCATAGACTCATACACCAACTAGGGCCAAATCAAAGTTACCTCACCAATTTCAAACCAACCTATAGGAGACATGCACTTCGTACCATAGAGAGCCTCAAACGGTGCCAACCCAATGCGAGAATGATAGCTATTATTATAAGCAAACTCAACCAAAGGCAAATAGTCATCCCAATTACTCTTTAAATCAATCACACAAGCTCTTTGCATACCTTACAAAGTGTGACTAGTACGTTTGACTTAGTCATAGGTCTGAGGATGAAATGTCGTGCTAAGTTTCACTTGAGTATTAACACCTTTCTGATATGATTTTCAAAATAGAGATATAAATTGATTACCACAATCAAAGAATAGACAAGGGCACTGCATGCAACCTTACCATTTCTCGAATATAACTCTTGGCTTACTCCTCATGTGAAAATGAAGTTTTAATGGGAAGAAATTGATCTAATTTAATCATTCGGTCTATGATAACCCAAATCAAATCAAACTATCAATGAGTGCGCAGTAAACCCATAAAGAATTCCATATTCAAATCTTCCCACTTCCATGTAGGAATACTAATGTCTCGAGTCAAACCTCCCCGTCTCTGATGCTTAACTTTTACTTATTGACAATTCTTACATTAGCCACAAATTCTGCCATATCCTTCTTTATCCTATTCTACCAATAGACTTGCCACAAATGATGCTACATCTTGGTGGCTCCCGGGTGAATCCAATAAAAAGAACTATGATCTTCTATCAGAATTTGATTTCTCAACTCATCAACATTCAGAACACATATCCGACCTCGATATTAGAAATCACCATCACCCTTTGGGAGAAATCCACAATGGATTTTTTGGAAACCAACTTCTTCAAGTCAACTAATATCGGATCAAGATCTTGCTTAGCCTTAAAATCTGATATAGAAGATGATTTGGAACCATTGCAAACAATCACCCTACCTTAATTGGAATCATAGAAACACACACCCAAGTAGTCCCATCTATTAAGATCACGAACCAAATCCTTCGTATCATCATCAACATAAGCAACACTTCCCATTGATAGTCGATTAAGAGCATCCGCCACCATGTTCGCCTTTCCAGAATGATATAGGACACTCCTGTCGTAATCCTTCAATAACTCAAGCTACATCCTTTGGCGAAGATTAAAATCCTTTTGAGTGAACACATATTTCAAACTCTTGTGATCAGTAAGAAAATCTACATGAACACTATGCAAGTAATGCCTCCGTATCTATAGAGCAAAGACCACCACCACTAACTCCAAATCATGAGTCAGATAATTCTTTTCATGAACCTTCAATTTTCTTGCAGCATAAACAATGACTTTCCTATGATGAATCAATACACAACCAAGACCAATTTGAGAAGTGAGTCTATATTTCAATTCTTGGAAATGTCAAATTAGGGGTTGAAGTGAGTCTATAATTCAATTCTTGGAAACTATTCTCACAAGATTCCGACCATAGGAATTTCACCTTGTTTTGAGTAATGTTTCCAAAGGCAAGAAATAGATGAAATCCTTCCACCAACCTTCTATAATAACTATCCAAGCCCTAGAAACTTCGTATATCATAAGTTGACAAAGCTCTAGGTGAATTCTTAATTGCCTTGGTTTTCTTAGAATTGACTTGAATAACTTCAACGAAGATAATATGGCCAAGGAAAGCAACGAACCTCAACCAAAGTTCACGCTTGCTAAACTTAGCATACAACTCCGGATCCTAAAGAAAAATTTCAACACAATCCTCATTTGCTCAACATGCTCATCCTCACTCCGTGAGTAGATCAAGATGTCATCAATAAACACAATAGGAAACATATCAATATATTGTTTAAAGACCCTATTCATCAAATCCATAAATGCCTCTTAGGTATTAGTTAAAACAAAATACATCACCAAAAACTCATAATAACCATACCAAGTTTGAAAGGCCGTCTTTGGAATGTCACTCTTCTTCACCCTCAATTGGTGATAAGCCGACCGAAGATCAATCTTAGAAAAGTAACTTGGTCTTTAGAGTTAGCAAAAAATCATCTATCGTTGGAGTAAGATACTTATTCTTGACGATAACATTATTCAATTTATGATAATAATTGCACATTCAGAGAGAACCATCCTTTTTTTGAACAAACAACACCAAAGCACCCCATGGTTAGATACTCAACCTAATGAAAACCTTATCATAATAATCTTTCAGTTGATCTTTTATCTCTTTGAGTTATACCGGCGCCATACTATAAGGAGGAATAAAAATAAACATCATATCGGGGATAAGGTCAATACCGAAGTCTACTTCCCTTTTGGGGGGAATACCAGGAAAATCATCAAAAACACTTCCAGAATCTAATTTATAATCAGAACTTACTCAAGAGTAGGGGTTTCAGAATCTATTTCCCTAACCTAAACAATATGATAAATCAACCCTTAGAGATCATCTTTATATCCTTTCGGCAAGATATTAATTGGTTCTTAAGAACATAATTTCCCCCTTGCTATACAACACTAAATAATCAGTTCTATAACTGCCCAAATACCATGTGACGCTCTTTTAAAAAATTATAAGCCTCTCTTTAATCTATCACCTCATGAATACTTTTATCTTCTATTAAACAACTATACTAGGTTTTCACTAACACAATGGCATATCAAAACAAACTCCTTTTCGGTAAAAAATAACTCTAACTCATCTGACCAGTAACTATTACTCTACCTTCTAGCATGAAATCCAAATAAAATTATTATTCCTTAGCCTACACATAAAGGAAAATTCCTCATTAATGACTTACTGGGTACATGACTACAAGTACATACTTTACTTAATAACTATCCCCATTTCTTAGGTTACTACACCTCTAAATGCATACTTCTAATTTTCTAAATGCATACTTCTAATTTTCTAAATGCATACTTATAATTTTGGGTGCTTTTACTACTACTGCTTATAACATCGTAACTAATACTACCCATTAGGAAAAAAATACTATCCAAGCACTAAAACATAGTTTGCTTTTAAAGGGTACCACCTAAAACAAGGCTTGGAGAAGAATTTCTGGGTATATCTATTTTTTTTTTAATCTCCAATGCACGATTCATATGAATTAGAGTGCATTCTTTTGAATCTAACCAGTTGAGCTCACTCATGGGCTTCTCTCAAGCCCCTATGCAGTCTCACGACTTTTGAAGACTTTTGCTAAGAGTAACTCATCGATAGGGATTTGGGATTTTATTTTCAACAACCTTAACTATGAGGGGTAATCAAATAGATTTTAGAAACGTGCAAGTGCGAAGAAGTTCCTTATGCCCACTCTAGGACCATTGTTAGTCCCCAAGAGAACCCTTGTCATGGCTGACTACTAAGCGGTATATTAACTCAAACTTATACAAGCATCAAAGATGAAGAAGTGTTTTAATTTTTTTTTATTGAATCTCAAAGCTATTTGAAATAATAAAGAGTGTTAAACATAAAGATTCAAATAAAACATCTGAAATTGAAAGACTCTAAAATTGTCTATCTATAAAGCCTCTAATGTGTAGAGATGACTGTCGAGACAAGAACCCGACACCTCAAAATGCTACTAATAATAACTTATATAACTGGAATCTTCCAAAAGCAAGGAGGCCTCACTTAAAAGTTGACGAATGAATGAGGTGATATCAATGAAACTCCTATTGAGGATCCTAAGTACCTGATCTGCATCATAAAAGATGTTGGTCGAATGACATCAATATATTGGATGTATGAGTATATGATCTATCCAAAGTAAAATAACTGAACTAAAGGACTACAATAGATATAAATATATATACTCAACTAAATGTAAAGAAATAAATGAGTGAAATCATTTAAACTTTACAAAATACTTGCTACTCTCTTATCACAACATATTAGGTGAGATGATAAAAATATACTTTTAACTCTATTTGGGAGATTCTCTAAGTGACAACCATCACTATGAGCAACATGATTATACAACGTCTTGCCCACACTGCCTTAACTGTCATGTACCTTTTCAGGATATAAAACATCTCAACTAATTTGATCCACTAAGGCTCTACTTGAAATTAATAAAGATTCATCTAAAAATTGTTATCCTTTACCCATGTTTGCTACATGGTTTATGCGGAATGTTAGTTGACTGAGCTCATCCCCATATCAGCTCTCAATAATACTCCTAAAAAATATATACTTATGCTCAATTTTATAAAACATACACTTCCATTATTTGAGGTAATTGCTCAAAATATCCTCTCAAAAGAGGTAACTTCTCGGAAGTATCTCTTAACTCATTTAGAAATCAAAATAGGGTTCATGGTGAAATATAGACTTGAACAAATAAATTCAAGGATCTCATATACAATATAGGTGTAACACCCTGGAATCTAGTAGGCTAAAGTAGGGCTAAGTGAGAAGGCTAGTGTAACACCCCATATCTGACAAGGGGGAAATAAAGCAAATTTCAGCAAGCATCAGGTGCCACGCGTGGGTCAGGGAGTCGTCAATGGCCCAAAGTCTCTGTCATGATCACGAATCACCAAGACAGACCATAGGTCCATCTACGGCCCGTCGACGGGGTATCGTTGGTGGGCTTGTAGGATGGTTAAGTTGAGGGAATAAGGGTCTTTTCCAGATCTAATTAAATTGAAGTGGAATTGTTTTGCCTAAATTTTGAACACCTATATAAGCATTTTTAACCCCAAAAACACATCATTCAAGTCATTCTCTAAAATCCCAAAAGAAAACCCAAAACTCCTCTAAAATATTCTCTCTCTAGAAGTTTGAAGAAGAAGGAATAAATTGAAGCTAGGTCAAGTTCAAGTCTCCAATTTTCCAGCTTGTGAGGGCTTTGTAATGAAGGTATGATAGCTTTTCATCCATGGATTTCTTCCATCCATGGAGTCCCCTAGAATTTCCAAAATTTGATTAAGAATTCCTCAATTCTAACTAGGGTTTCTTCCAATATTGTGGGTTATGTTGATTGTTGATCCAATTGAGTGGATTGTGATTGTTTTCTATAGAATTAGTAGAATTACTTGTTATTAGAGTGAAATTACATGTACCCAGGCCTATTCCATGATTCTAACATAGACCATATATAATTGGGTTGATGCCATTAAGGGAAACCTTTTGGGTTTAGGCTTGTCCCTAAAGAATTGATGAATTATGACTAGAATTACTTGAGAATGAAGCATAGATGATGGTCATGAGATCTAGGGCTTGAAAGTAAAGCTTATTATGTGATTGTTTGTAATTGATGTTATTGTTGAGGAAGGGATACTCCCCACATGAATTTCCTGATTATGAATGTATGAATGTGAACAGTTTACTCACATGAATGATTCTAGGTTTGAAAGGATTTCTCATTTGAAATGATTATAGACTAAAAGCTTATGTAATTGATGAGGCTAGAGGCGATTACCCTTGACCTTCATATGAAAGGATATGAGGTGATTCCCGTATTCCTTAGAATTGAACAAGAGGTAAGTCCCCACATTCTTACTCTGATGAATGGACATGGAGGCACGTACCCATTCTCCTTAAGAAATGATGTGGAGGCGAGTACTCGTGTCATATGATGAGATTGTGGAGGCGAGTACCCTTAATATAAAAGTAAGTAAGACAAGAGGCGAATACCCATTAGCCCTTGTAAGTTAGGCAAATGGGTGAATCCCCGTGTCTCTAAATGTTGGTATAAACTATGTGAATTATCTTATGAAGAATGAATAGCTTGGATTATTTCTTGATATGCATTCCATGAGGTAAATTGACTAGAGGCGGATGACCTAAATCTTGACCAAGGCTAAGTAAGGTTGTTTGAGAAGTACTCCTTTGTTATTATGATATTATTTTATGTGCATTCATTATGCTGATGGTTTGTATTGAATAACCATAATGTTTATGTTGTTTATGCTATCATATTTAGTACATGATTGTACTAACACGTACTCTTGCCTACATTCTTATCAAATGTAGAATCCAGGATATAGATTCTCACACTCGTGGGTAGCTTCGTTATTGATCAAGGAAGTGAAGATTTGGTGAGTCCTCATTTTGTTCGAGGATGTGATCACCACTTTCTCTTATGCCTTTCTTTAATGTCTTGGACTATTGTATGGGTTGTGACCCAAGACATTATTCATGTTGTTTAGATGGTTTGAGACTATGGTATTAGACTTCCGCTCGTTTTTATAAAAGACTTTGATTGTATTGAGAACTTTTAAATTCTTGCTCATTTCTATTACTTTATGTTATGATATGCTAAGTGGCTTGTATGAGGCCTCTCGGGGTCTTCTACGTCTTGTTACATTTAGGGAATACCCTTCGGTCGTCATAAACTTGTTAATCAGAGCACAAGATTTAGAATGGTTCTACGATGTCTCAAACCACGACAAGTATAGTCTTGTTCATAAGTCTGAATAGTGCCACATTTATGAATGAGAGGCTACTAAATGTTTAGGAAACTTCACTTCATTTATATAAGTCGTTCAATGGAGTTTAACCCTATAAGGTCTTTCTCCTAATCCCTACCCGATGGTTTTCAGGATATGAATACTAGAAGGACTGAGGGAGATAATTTGGGTCAAGAAGTTCCTCCCGAAGCTCCTCCTCAAGCTCCAATCGATCCTTTGACTGAGAATGTAACAAATGCAAAGTTTAGGTCGACTTTCTAAGTGTTGGCTCAAGTCGTGATAGCCCAAGCCAATAGAGAGGTTGTAACCCCTGTGAACCCAAATGCGGGTACGGTGGCGGCAAGAGTGATGGACTTTCCAAGGATGAATCCTCCGGAATTTTATGGATCCAAGGTTGAGGAAGATCCTCAAGAATTTATCGATGAGGTCTATATGATACTTGCTATTATGGGAGTGACACCGGTAGAGAAAGTGGAGTTAGCCACTTACCAACTCAAAGGGGTTGCTCAGATTTAGTTCAATCAATGGAAATAGGCCATGTTGAAAGAAGCGGGTCCCATAGAATGTGAAAGGTTCAAAAGTGCTTTTATTGATAGGTTTTTCCCTCTAGAGATGAGAGAGGACAAGGTGCACGAGTTCATTAACCGTCAGCAAGGAAATATGAGTGTAAGGGAGGACGCTTTGAGGTTCACTCAACTATCTAAATATGCTCCTTCTATTGTGGCATATTGTAGGACCAAAATGGGTAAGTTTGTGTCGGGAGTGTCCGACTTGGTTGTCAAAGAATGCCGCACCTCTATGCTTGTGTATGAAATGAAAATTTCTCGCCTTATGGTGTATGCCCAACAAATTGAGGAACAAAAGCTCAAGGAAAGATCTAATGAAGCAAAAAGCGCAAAAATGGATGATGGTAACTATTCATATTCTAGGTCCGGTGGACAGGGTCATAAAGGTTCTGACAAAAGTTCTTCGGGCAAGGTCATTCTAATGCTCCTTCAAGGTCTAACAATGAAAGGGTGTCTAACCCTAAACCTCAAGGAGATGTTAGTAGGTCCATGATGCCTACTTGTGCCAAATGTGGGAGAAACCATGAGAGTAAGTGTCTAGCAGGTTCCAATGCTTGCTTTGGGTGTGGTAAGATGGATCACAAGATAGGGATTTGTCCTTTGGTTGCTAAGAATGAGGGAGATAATCTCCATAGGGCTCAATGCACCCCCTCATTCATTCCAAGTGGTTCGGGTGAAAATTCTCCTAAGAAAAACCGATTATATGCTCTCCAAACTAGAGGTGATCAAAAGATTTCCCGGGATGTGGTGATCGGTATGTTAAAAGTTTTTCAAATAAATGTTCATGCTTTGCTTGATCCCGATGATACCTTCTCTTTTGTGACACCATTTATGGCTATTAGGTTTGATGTGCTCCTTGAAGTGTTGTTAGAACCTTTTTCTATCTCTACTCATGTTGGTAATTCTTTGTTGGTTGAAAGGTATATAGAAAATGTCCTATTTCCTTGTCCCATAGAGTTACTTTTGTTAACTTGGTAGAACTCGATATGTTAGACTTTGATGTCGTACTTTGGGATGGATTGGTTGCATTCATGCTATGCTTCTATAGATTGTATAACTCGGGTAGTCAAATTCCAATTTCCAAATGAGCCTATCCTAGAGTGGAAGGGGGAAAATTTTATGCCTAAGAGTTGGGTTGTCTCTTGTCAAAAAGCTAAAAAGATAATCTCTAAGGGTTGCATCTATCATATAGTTAGAGTGAGGGATGTGGATTCCGAAGTCCCTAGTCTTGAGTCAGTCCTCATTGTTGATGATTTCTCGAAAGCTCTTCCCGATAATTTGCCCAACATTCCTCCAGAAAGGGAAATAGAGTTTGGTACTGACTTTCTTACCGATACACAACCTATCTCTATTCCTTCTTATATAATGGCTCCAGTTAAACTTCAGGAGTTGAAAGAACAATTGAAGGATCTATTGGATAAAGGTTTCATCCGATCAAGTATCTCTCCACGAGGTGCTCCGGTTATGTTTGTTAAGAAAAAGGATGGTTCACTCCGAATGTGTATTGATTATCAACAATTGAACAAGGTGACCATTAAGAAAAAGTATCCTCTCCCAAGGATTGATGATTTGTTTGTTCAACTTCAAGGTGCAAGTTATTTCTCTAAGATTAATCTCAGATTGGGTTATCACCAAATGAGGGTGAAAGAAGAGGATATTCCGAAAATGACTTTCCAAACCCGATATGGTCATTATGAGTTTCTAGTAATGTCATTTGGTTTGACTAACGCTCCAGCGGTGTTTATGGACTTGATGAATAAAGTGTTTAGACAATATCTTGACATGCTTGTGATCGTGTTTATCGATGATATTTTGATCTACTCAAGAAGTGAGAATGAGCATATTCATCATTTGAGGATCGCATTGCAAATCCTAAAGAATCAAAAACCTTTTGCAAAGTTTAGCAAATGTGAATTTGGGTTAAGGTCCATAGCTTTCCTAGGTCATATTGTTTCCAACAAGGGTATTGAGGTAGATCCTAAGAAGACGGATGCAGTCAAGAGTTGGCCTAGACCTCTATCACTTTCGGATATTAGAAGCTTTTTGGGTTTGGCCGGTTATTATAGAAGGTTTGTTGAAGGTTTCTCTTTAATTGCCTCTCCTTTGACGACTTTGACTCAAAAGAAGGCTAAGTTCATATGGTCGAAAGAGTGTGGGAAAAATTTACAAGAGTTGAAGGATAGACTTACTTTCGCTCTGGTGTTGACCCCACTGGAAGGGACAAATGGTTTTGTGGTTTATTGTGATGCCTCGAGAATTGGGCTAGGGTGTGTTCTAATGCAAAATGGGAAAGTTATTGCCTATGCCTCAAGGCAACTTAAAAGACATGATAATAATTATCCTACTCACGACCTTGAGTTAGCGGCAGTTGTAGTTTCTCTAATAATTTGGAGACACTATTTGTATGGAGTGCATGTTGATGTGTTTATCGATCAGAACAACTTGCAATATGTGTTTAGCCAAAAAGACTTGAATCTTCGCCAAAAAAGGTGACTTGAGTTATTGAAAGATTATGACATGAGTTTTCTTTATCACCTCGACAAAGCTAATGTAGTAGCAGATGCTCTTAGTAGGTTGTCTATGGGTAGTGTTGCTCACATTAATGATGATAAGAAAGAATTGGTACGAGATGTACATAGATTGGCCCGTTTGGGTGTTCGGTTAGTAGACTCTACCAAGGGTGGTGTCATGGTTCGTAATGGTTCCGAATTGTCTCTTGTGAGTGATGTGAAAGCTAAGCAATGTCTAGATCTGATTTTGGTAGAATTGAGAGAAGCGGTACTCAAGAAGTCCATTGAGGATTTCTCCCAAGGGGCAGATGGGGTACTTGGATATCAAGGTCGGTTATGTGTTCCAAATGTTGATGACTTAAGGGAACAAATTATGACGGAAGCCCATAGTTCTCGATATGTTATTCACCCGAGAGCCACCAAGATGTACCGTGACTTGCGAGAGGTGTATTTGTGGAATGTGAAAAAGAAGGATATTGCGGGATTTGTGGCTAAGTGTCCAAATTGCCAACAAGTGAAGGTTGAGCATCAGAAACCGGGAGGTTTATCTCAAGGTATTAGCATTCCTACTTGGAAGTGGGAAGATGTGAATATGGACTTTATAGTAGGGTTTCCACGTACTCGACACCAATATGATTCGGTTTGGGTTATAGTAGACCGAATGACTAAATCGGCTCATTTCATTCCCATCAAGGTTTCTAATACGGTGGAAGACTATGCATAATTATATTTGACAGAAATGGTAATGTTGCATGGTGTGCCTTTGTCCATTATTTCTGATAGAGGCACACAGTTTACTTCTCAGTTTTGGAAATCATTCAAAAAATGTCTTGGCACAAAAGTGAAGCTTAGTACGGCTTTTCAACCACAAATCGATGGCCAAGCGGAGCGAACAATCCTAATATTAGAGGATATGTTGAGAGCATGTTTCATCGATTTCAAGGGATTGGGATGATCACTTGCCATTGATAGAGTTCACTTATAATAATAGCTACACATTCTAGTATTGGTATGACCCCCTTTGAAGCTCTTTATGGTAGGAGGTGTACGTCTCTTATAGGGTTGTTTGAAGTGGGTGAAGTTGCCTTAATGGGACCCAAATTGGTTCATGAGGCTATGGAAAAGGTCTGGCTCATTAGAGAGAGGTTCAGAACGGCCCAAAGCCGACAAAAGTCCTATGCCGATGTTAGAAGAAGGGATCTTGAGTTTGAGGTTAGTGATTGGGTCTACTTAAAAATCTCTCCCATGAAGGGTGTGATAAGGTTTTGCAAGAAGGGGAAACTTAGTCCCCGATATGTAGGTCCATATAAGATTTTGAGGCGTGTTGGTAGGGTTGATGATGAGTTAGATTTGTCAAATGAGTTGGCAACCGTGCATCCCATTTTCCATGTTTCTATGCTTAAGAAGTGTGTTGGAGATTTGACATCCATAGTTTCCCTTGAAGGATTGGGAGTTGATGAGAGCCTTACATATGAGAAAGTTCGGGTTGAGATTTTGGACTGGCAAGTTAAGAAGTTGAGAAATAAGGAAATAGATTCCGTGAAGGGTTTGTGGAAAAACAACCTAGTTGAGGGTGCTAATTGGGAGGCCGAAGCTGATATGAAGTCCCGATATCCTCATCTTTATCCTTCCACTCCTACTCTTGCTTGAGGTAATGGATTTCCTCTTGGTTTGTTTTATGTTTAGAAGTCATATGTGTTTTATGCGTTTCCATGGTTTCTTTATATGCATATTCATGAAAAAACCTGAGTCTGGAAAGAAATGACTTATGTGAATTGTTTTTCTCATATTGATTGTGCATTGAGTATGAGTTGCCTATAGACTTCATGAGATGACTTGATGAACATGTTTAGATAAGCTTTTTGAGATTGAATTTCATACGAGCTCCATGAGATTGTGCTGAGAATGTTCTTAGATGGAGAAGGTAGCTCCTCTTTGAATATAAGAAATCTGAAAATTTCATGCATATTGGGTTGTTAGATGTAGTTCCTACCTCCGTAAGGTGCATTGAATAGGTTTAACGCGGAGTTGATGTTTCCTCTTTAGTTGTATGCATTTTGATGAGTTGCATGCATGATGGGCTGCTAGTCTTGAGTCATTTCATTGGAAAAATTGCTTAGAATCTCATTCGAGGATGAATAATCCCAAGGAGGAGATAATGTAAGACACCAAAATCTAGTAGGCTAAATTAGGTCTAAGTGAGAAGGCTAGTGTAACACCCCGTATCCGAGAAGGGGGAGATAAAGAAAATTTCAGCAAGCACCGGGTGCCACCCACTATGCCACCTACGGTCCGTAGGTAAGACCACGGGCCGTGGATCAAGGAGTCATTGATGGCCCAAAGTCTCTGTCAAGACCATGACTCACCAGGACGGAACGTAGGTCCATCCACGGTCCATCGACGGGGTCTTGTGGGTGTGCCTGTGGGACGGTTAAGTTGAGGGCATAAGGGTTTGTTCTAGTTTTAATTAAGTTGAAGTGGTGTCGTTTTTCCTAAGTTTAAGAACACCTATATAAGCATTTTAACCCCCAAACCCCTCATTCAAATCATTCTCTCAAATCCCAAAACAAAACCCAAAACTCCTCTAAAAAATTCACTCTCTAGAAGTTGGAAGAAGAAGAAAGAAATTGAAGCTAGGTCAAGTTCAAGTCTCAAATTTACAAGCTTGTGAGGGATTTGTAATCAAGGTATGATAGCTTTTCATCCATGGATCTCTTCCATCCATAGAGTCCCTTAGAATTTCCCCAATTTGATGAAGAATTCCCCAATTCTAACTAGGGTTTCTTCCAATGTTGTGGGTTATGTTGATTGTTGATCCAATTGAGTGGATTGTGATTGTTTTTGACAGAATTAGTAGAATTACATGTTATTAGAGTGAAATTACATGTACCCATGCCTATTCCATGATTATAACTTATGTTATAATTAGGTTGATGCCATGAAGGGAAACTTTGTGGGTATAGGCTTGTCCTTATAGAATTGATGAATTATGATTAGAATTACTTGAGAATGAAGCTTAGATGATGGTCATGAGATCTAGCGCTTGAGAGTAAAGCTTATGATATGAATTTTTGGTATTTGATGTTATTGTTGAGGAAGTGATACTTCCCACATAAATTGCGTGATTATGAATGTATAAAGGTGAAAGGTTTACTCGCATGAATGATTCTAGCTTTGAAAGAATTACTCACCTAAAACGAATCTAGACTTAAAGCTTATCTAATTTATGAGACTAGAGGCGATTACCATTGACCTCCATATGAAAGGATATGAGGTGATTCCCGTATTCCTTATAATTGAACAAGAGGTGAGTCCCCACGTTCTTACTATGATGAATGGACATGGAGGCGAGTACCCATGCTCCTTAAGAACTGATGTGGAGGCGAGTGCCTGTGTAAAATGATGAGATTGTGGAGGCGAGTACTCGCAATCTAAAAGTAAGTAAGGCAAGAGGCGAATACCCATTAGCCTTTGTAATTTAGGCAAAGAGGCAAATCCCATGTCTTTAAAAGTAGGTATATGTGAATTATCTTATGAAGAATGAATAGCTTTGATTGTTGTTTGATATGCCTTCCATGAGGTAAGTTTACTAGAGGGGGATGACCCAAGCCTTGACTAAGGCTAAGTAAGGTTGCTAGAGAAGTACTCATTTCTTGTTATAATATTAATATATGTGCATTGATTATGCTTGTTGTTTATGCTAGCTATCATATTTAGTCTCTTGCCTACATTCTTATCAAATGTAGGGTCCGTCGACATAGATTCTCACACTCGTGGCTAGCTTCATTGCTGATCAAGGAATTGAAGATTTGGTGAGTCCTCATTGTGTTCGAGGATGTGATCACCACTTTCTCTTATGTCTTTCTTTTATGTCTTGGACTATTGTATGGGTTGTGACCCAAGACTTTATTCATGTTGTTTAGATGGTTTGAGAATATGGTATTAGATTTCCGCTCGTTTTTATAAAAGACTTTGATTGTATTGAAAACTTTTAAATTCTTGCTCATTTTAATTACTTTATGTTATGATATGCTAAGTGGCTTGTATGAGACATCTCGGGGTCTTATATGCCTTGTTAAATCTAAGGGGTGCCCCTGGGTCGTGACAATAGGAAACTCAATGCTTATAAATGAAGAACTCAGAACTCTATGATACCACTCATCTCAAGAATTCTCAAGATCTAGGAATAAACTATTACTCCTTTACGAAAATTAGATAGATTTAGGGCGTGTGGAAGAACTCATTTCATCACTATAATATCCTTACACACTTGATTATGAAGATATTAGACTAAAAACTTTGGTGGAGACTCTATTTATCTTGAGCTGGAGGAAGAACATTAGCTATTTTGGAGGAAATCTTTGAGGCTGGAATCTCGGGGCTTGATATTGAAAGAAGAAACTCTTTCGTGAAGTAGTTAGAGTGGAAGAACTAGGAAAAACCTTGGATGGAAACTTTTTCTTTATATCTTGAAATTTGAGTTGACGGTTGTAGTGTTCTTGAAGGAGAAAAGGAACTCGAGGTGAATTTTAAGAGAATTCTAAATACATCAATGTTTAGATTGTTTATTTTTAGAGGAAAACTAGTTAGTTAAATGATATATTTAGTTAAAACACTAAAAAAATGCCTTAGAATAGGGTTATAAAGCTTGGGAAAGACGCAAAATAACCCTAAAACACGTGCATGAATTTTTTTTAAAAAAAATCACTCTACGGTCCGTGTAAAATTCTACCATTCATATTTCCAGTCATTGAACATAGACTACCTTGAAGGATTTCACTAAAATGGTTATAACATTTTACTCTGAAATGTTAATGAAGAAAACTTGGTGGTGTTGGAAAGAAGAATCAGTGACCTTTAATTTGATAGGTCATGGTCCACCTAAAATCAATATATTCTAAGAGATATAATTGTTTGAAGTTGACTAAAGTATATTCATATTTCAAAACATAATCAGTAGGGAAGCTTCCAACTAAACTTTGTACTTGGGGATTCTTATGACCTGAATTCATCTCCAAATTTATTTCCACACTAAAGAATTGACCTTAGCACCTAAGCACAATTTAAGAATCACCTAATACGACCTTATATGCAAATGAAAAATGGTTCGGGTCTTAGATTAGAAATTGTAACACCTCTCTATTTGAAAGAACTAGAATTAGAAAGAAATCGTTTTTGGGAAATAATCAAATTTGGAAAGTTTGACAAAGTTAAACTAAGTATGAGTTTTGGGTCAACTTTAAGCAACCATAACTCCTAGCACATGATGAGTTAGGTGGGCTACAAGATACCGTAGGAAATATCTTTGAATTATCTTTCCAACGCCACCATTTTGCTCAATTTCGAGTTTGTATGAGGGAGATATGCCCATTTGTAGTCGGGCTGTCTAGATAAGGAAAGTCAAAACCAGATTTTTGGAGGGTATTATGGCCTTTTCCATACCCTATAAATTTATTTTGTTTTTAGAAGTTTAATTAGGGTCTAAACTGAGTTAGTTTAGTTTACGCATTTACCAAATTACGCTAGGGTTTTTGGAGAAAGAACTCAAGAGGAGAGAGGAGAAGAAAAGTTCAAGATTTGTCAAGTTCTTGAGATTTTGATTGTGGATTTTGCCAAGGATTCAATCCTATGAGGTATGTGAGATTTTCACAGCATTGGGTTAGTTCACCCACGTGCCAAACATGTTTGTTTCAACGAGATTTGCTCTATAAATTTGAAAGTTTGATGATCTTGAGTTATGTTCTTGAATATTGGTTTTTGTTCTTGAATTAAGTTGGGATTGTTGAGTTCTTGAGAAAATCGTGTCGATTTTAGAGTCGTTTATGAAAATATTCTTGTGTACATGTACTGGGTATTTGAATCTAAAGAGAATTAAGCAAAAAAGAATCGAATTTAGGCGAGTTGGGGTTAGAAAATGAAGAAGGAAAAAGTCGGGTGAATATGGCAACCCAGTCCGCGTCGTAGACCTGCCTCCCCCTTTTCAAAGTATTTTCTCTGCGTCGCGGAGTGGTCATGGACCTTTCTGCCTCAAAATTTATTTCGCGACCAAACATTTAAATGCATCTCCGTATCACAGACTTGTTTCCAAACAGTGATTTCTTGTTCGTTTCTCATGTTTAATTATCTAAAAACATTTCTAAACATCACGAGATCTTTCATATCACAAATTATAACCTCTAATTCATAATTCAAATTCAAGGTAGAGTTAAGAGTCAAGTCTTGAGAGTTCTTCGAGTTATATTTAAAAGTCTTGTACAAATCCTTTAAACTTGTTTTAAGACTTAAGCATTGAGTTGAGTAAGAGTAAGAGTAAAATTCATTTCTTCAAAAGATTATACTGGAACTAAGTATTCTCAAGAGTTACAATGTTTTCACATTTCAACAAGAAAAGCAATACTGATTTTCAAGAGAGCTTTTAAGCTAGTTTTTGAGTAATAATCTCAAACCACAGAAAGAGTTATGCTTTTAAACATATGAGCTGAGCATATTTTTGGAGTATTATTGAGCACCGATATGGGGACGAGTTCATAAAAACTCAAGTCTCCATAAACCATGTAGCCATCGTAGGTAAAAAGGGTAATACTTTTTAGATGATTTCTTAATGCTTTAGCATAGACTAATGGATCCACTTAGTTGAGTCGTTCTATATCTCGGCAAGTTATAGGACAGTTCTGCCAGCATGGGCGAGACGTTTTATCATCACATAACTCATAGTGATGGTTGTCGGTTACAAAAACTCCCACAGAAGTATATTTATTTATTATACATATATATGTTGAGCTATTATTGTATATTCTTTCAATACATTGAGTTGCTACCTATTGTTTAAATGCTTTATATAAACTGCATCTTTACTATTGTTTATTATGCATTGAGTTAAGTATCCATGAGTTGAGTAAAGATGAGGTATGTGTTTCTTTTTGAATCCAGTTCAAGCTTACGTCATTTTTAGTTTTCCCCTCGCATGCTCATATATTCCATGTACTAATGCCTTTTGGCTTGCATCCTTTTATGATGCAGATACAAGTAATCATGATCAATATCCAGCGCTTCGTTGATCCATTCGAGCACTCAGAGTCAGTTGGTATGCCTCCTTGCTTTCCGTAGCATCCCTTTGGTTATGTTTTTTTTTTTTGCTTAGTTCATTTTAGTTGTTTGGATGATCGGGGGTCTTGTACCAACACCCCTCTTAGTATTTAGAGGCTTCATAGACAATTAGGAATTAGTTCATTAGTGTTGCATTTAAGTTGCTTTGCTATAAGACTTGGATTGCCACTTCGGCTAAGTTGAATGTTTATTTCTAAAACATTCTAAGTTTAGTTTGAGACAGTTGAGTTTAAATTGCATTTTGAATCCTCTTATTAATGCTTAAAGTGTTCTGCTGAGTAGTAAGCTAGGCCATAGGTTCGCTTGGGGCCAACTATGGTTCTCGGGTGCTAGCCACATTTGGGGTGTAGGCTCGGGGCATGACAAACTTGGTATCAGAGCACAGAGTTAAAGAGTCCTACAGAGTCTATGAAGTCTTGTCTGTAGAATCCTACTAATCGGTGTGAAGCGCACCACATCTATATTTAGGAGACTACAACATTTAGGAATTTCCTTCACCTCTTTCATACTCATTTCATGCGATAAAGTTCATCTCTATAAAGTCTCTTTCTAACTCGTGCTTGTGTATGTCTTTCAGTTGATCATTCCTCTACGAAGAGCTGTCCAAGGTCGTCCTGCTAGGAGGAGTGTTGAGGAACAAGGGGTACCTAATGCACCTGAAGTGCAACCCCAAGGAGAGGTCACCAATGCTAAATTTTGGGAAGCCATCCAAATGCTGAGTCAAGCTCTGACCAACCAAGTGGGACAAATAGGGGTTCGATAGGATGTAGCTGATACGTCTAGGATCCGAGAGTTTCTAAGGATGAATCCTCCAAGCTTCATTGGTTCAAGCATCACTGAGGATCCAAAAAACTTCATTGAGGAGCTTCAGAAGGTTTTTGAGATTATGCATGTCACCGATGCTGAAAGAGTGGAATTAGATGCATACCAACTAAAGGGTGTTTCTAGAATCTGGTTCGATCAATGGAAGAAGAGTAGAGCTGACGGTGCACCATATATGAGTTGGGGTATGTTTAATGAGGCTTTCTTGGGGAGTTACCTTCCATGAGAACTGAGAGAAACAAAGGAGAATTCCTTACCCTTAAGTAGGAATCTATGAGAGTTCATGATTATAGTCTGAAGTTCACCCAACATTCCCGTTATGCCCTGGAGATGGTTGTGGTTATGACGAGCTGTTTGTTGCTGGGTTGTCTCATCTGTCGAGTAAGGAAGGTAAGGTTGTGATGCTAATAGGTGATATGGACATAGTGAGGCTGATGATTCATGTGCAGCAGGATGAGGAGGATAAGCTGAGTGATAGGGAAGAGTTTAGAAACAAAAAGGCTTAAGACATTTGGGAATGAGTCCCGGTAGCAGAAAAGTAATGCCAACCGGGCATCCTTCCAACAAAAGCAAAAGAGACCTACTCTATCATCTGCTAGTACACCCGCACCAAGAAACAAAGGTGAGTACAATATTCAGAATTCACAGCATTTTAGAGCTAGACCTGCACAATCTCAAGGTAGTGTGGCACAAGGAGGTAACTGGGCTCCTGCATGTGCTAAGTGTGTTAGATATCACCCCGAAGCGTGTTATGATGGCACCACTGGTTGTTTCAAGTGTTGTCTAGAGGGTCACTTCATGAAAGAGTGTTTAAAGAACAGAAAGAGTGGTGGAAATAGGGGCAATAGAGCCTAATCTTCTTCAGTTACTCCACCAGATAGGGCTGCACCTAGAAGAGCTACTTCAGGGACTGGCAGAGGAGAAAACCACAATATGCTATCATTAGTCACCAGGAACAAGAGAATTCGCCGGATGTTGTCACTAGTATGATCAAAGTCTTTACTTATGATTTTTATGCTTTGCTAGATCCAGGAGCGAGTTTATCTTTTGTGACCCAATATGTTGCAATGAGTTTTGATGTTCTTCTTGAGAAACTTCTTGAGCCTTCAGTGTTTCTACACTTATTGGTGAGTCTATTCTAGCTGAGAGAGTCTATCGTGATTGTACCATTTCTATCAATCACAAGCGTACCATGGCTAACTTAGTTGAGTTAGACATGGTAGATTTTGATGTCATTCCAGGTATAGACTGGCTTCATGCCTGTTATGCCTCAATCGATTGTAGAACTCGAGTTGTTAAGTTTCAATTTCTGAATGAGCCAGTTTTTGAGTGGAGAAGTAGTTCAACAGTGCCCAAGGGTCATTTTATTTCGTACCTTAACGGAAGAAAGTTAGTTTCCAAGGGTTGTGTCTATCACTTAGTTCGAATTAATGACTCTAGTGCTGAGACACCACATATTCAGTTAATTTAAGTTGTTAATGAGTTTCCTAAAGTCTTTCTAGATGATCTTCTCGGAGTTCTTCCTGAGAGAGAAATAGACTTCGGCATAGATATTCTTCCCGATAGTAATCCTATCTCTATTCAGCCATATAAAATGGCACTAGCAGAGTTGAAAGAGTTAAAAAAGCAGTTGAAAGTTCTCCTAGAGAAAGGTTTTATTCGACCAAGTGGTTCACCTTGGGGCACTCCGGTCTTATTTGTGAGAAAGAATGATGGTTCTCTTAGATTGTGTATAGATTACCTTCTGTTGAACAAGGTTACTATCAAGAATAAGTATCCTCTTCCGAGAATTGATGATCTTTTCGATCAGCTTCAGGGTGCCACTTGTTTTTCGAAAATAGACCTTAGATCAGGCTACCATCAGTTGACGGTAAGGGAATGTGATATTCCTAAGACACCTTTCAGGACCCGTTATGGTCATTATGAGTTCCTAGTTATGTCCTTTGGTTTGACCAATGCTCCTACAAAATTCATAGACCTTATGAACAAAGTATTCAATACTTATTTAGACATGTTTTTATCGTATTCATTGATGACATTCTAATCTACTCGAGGAATAAGGAAGATCATGCTAGTCATCTCAGAATAGTATGCTAAGTTTTCCAAGTGTGAATTTTTTCTTTAGTCTGTGGCATTCTTAGGCCACAATATTTTCGGTGATGGAGTTAGAGTTGATACACAAAAAATAGAGGCAGTGAAAAATTTGCCAAGACCCACATCTCCAACTGATATTAGGAGTTTCTTGGGGTTGGCTGGTTCTTATAGAAGGTTCGTCGAGAGATTTTCATGTATTTCGTCTCCTCTGACCAAGTTGACTCAGAAATTACTTAAGTTTCAATGGTCTGAAACTTGTGAGCAAAACTTTCAGGAATTGAAAAAGAGGTTGACTACTTCCCCAGTATTGACCTTACTAGAAGGTACGCAAGGCTTTGTTGTATATTGTGATGCATCTAGAGTTGGTTTGGGTTGTGTGTTAATGCAAAATGGCAAAGTTATAGCTTATGCCTCCAGACAACTTAAGGTTCATGAGAAGAATTACCTAACCTATGATTTAGAGTTGGTTGCCGTAGTATTTGCTTTGAAAATGTAGCATCATTATCTTTATGGTGTTCATGTAGATGTGTTCACCGATCACAAGAGTCTTTAGTATGTGTTTAGTTAGAAAGAACTTAATCTCAGATAAAAAAAAGTGGTTTGAATTACTCAAGGATTATAACATGAGTATTCTTTATCAGCTAGGTAAGACTAATGTTGTTGTTGATGCCTTGAGTAGATTTTCTATGGGTAGTACCAACCATTTTGCGGAAGATGAGAAAGAGTTAGTGAAAGATGTGCATAGACTTGAACGATTAAGAGTTCGACGAATGGATTCCACAGAAGGAGGAGTAGTGGTGATGAATGGGGCTGAATCATCATTTGTGTCTGAATTGAAAGAGAAACAAGACCAAGATCTGATTTTGCTTGAATTGAAGGCAAGTGTTCATAAGCAAAAAATAATGGCTTTTGAACAGGGGGGAGATAGTATATTGAGGTATCAAGGTAGATTGTGTGTACCAAAGGTGGATGAACTCCAAGAGAGGATCATGGAAGAAGCTCATAGCTCTAGATATTCTATCCATCTGGGTTCCATAAAGATGTATCGTGATTTGAGAGAGGTTTATTGGTGGAGGAGTATGAAGAAGGGCATTGCAGAATTTGTTGCTAAGTGTCTGAATTGCCAACAAGTTAAAGTAGAGCACCAAAGTCCCGGTGGTATGGCTCAGAATATAGAACTTCCAAAATGGAAGTAGGAGATGATCAATATGGATCTCATCACAGGTTTACCAAGGTCTTGAAGGCAACATGATTCTATTTGGGTGATTGTTGATAGAATGACTAAATCAGCCCACTTTTTGCCGGTAAAGACTACCCATTCAACAGAAGATTATGATAAGTTGTATATTCAAGAGATAGTCAGACTTCATTGGGTTCCGGTATCAATTATTTCAGATAGAGGAGCACAATTTACTGCACAGTTTTGGAAGTCATTCCATAAAGGCTTGGGTTCAAAGGTGAACTTGAGTACTGCTTTTCATCCTCAGACAGATGGTCAAGTAGAGCGCACTATTTAGACTTTAGAAGATATGTTGAGGGCATGTGTGATTGATTTCAAGGGTAATTGGATTGATCACCTACCTTTCATAGAGTTTTCTTGTAACAATAGTTACCATTTTAGCATCCAAATGGCTCCTTATGAAGCTCTTTATGGGAGAAGATGTAGATCTCCTTTTGGATGGTTTGTGTACCGACTCGGAAAGCTAGTAAGTGGAACTAAAGCCTAACGAGTGTGTGATTGAGTTTGATATGGGGTTTGAGGTTGTAAAATCCCAAGCTTTGGTTGAGGGGTTTAGGGGTTAAACGTCAAGGTACGACTCCCCAAAGACCAACCAAGGGTCCTTGAGGAGGACCCTAAAGCCTAACCCCTAAAGCCCCCCAAATCTGCCCATGTTGCTAAAAAGTTGTGGGCTATGAATGGGACCTAAGCCCCATAGGTCCATCCACGCCTCGTAGGCTTGCTCCGTAGGTCAAGGGCCTAGATGAAAAGTTCCAGAACCAAACCACGGATAGCCAGCATGGCTCATGGACCCACCCACGATCCGTGGGTGGGGTTTTGTGAGTCACCACTACAATGCTGTCCAATTTGGCCAAAGGTAAGGGAAACGTAGTAAATTGCTAATTAGTTAATTATGGGCTGGGGACGGTTACTATTGATTAATTAAAGTATTTTAAGGCTTTTAAAAGTATTAAAACTCCTTTTTTAATTCATTATTCCAAAACACAAAAATAGAAACTACCCTCCTCCCCATATATTCTCTCTCTAGAAACCACCATTGGAGAAGAATGAGTCAAGGTTTCAAGCTCAAGATTTCACTTTTCTCACCCCATTTCGTGGAGTGTCATCAATAGAGGTATGGTAGTCTTTATCCTTGATTAAGTATCATTCAAAGAGCCCTATCAAAAGATGATTTCAAGTTTCCAAAATCCCCTAAAAACGTAGGGTTTCAATCTATGCATGGGTTCAATTCCAAAACATTTTTAAAGGTTTATATATGATGAATTATGAATGGAACTACAAGAAAATCGGTCCATAACGAAGGGAAAAATGGTCCCTAAAAGTGAGATTCTAGTCCATAAAGATAAATAGGGACTGAAAAATCTAGTCGTCATCTTGTCCTTATAGCCTCCATCGCTAAAGGTTATTAAGGACGGGATCGACAAACTGGTCCTTGAATGGTTTTTGCGATTGGTACAAAACTGGTCCTTAAAATTTTTTTAGGGACCATATTTTTAGTCCCTGGTTGCCTATAATCTGGTCCTGAAAGAACTTTTAGGGACTATATTTACTGGTCCTTAAATACAAGATCAATTAGTGTTTAAATCTTTTCAACGTTCAGTTAACTGGTCCTAAAAATCCTATTTGTACAACATTAATCGACAATAAATTGTGGTCCCTGTATTTATATACATATGATTGCAATTATCAAATGAATATACATAGAATTATCATAATCTTCTTTCTTATATATACACAATACTACATTAGTAACATTTTTGTTTACACATTACTTCATGGGAAAAGGATAAAGACTAACATCATCAATCAAATAATATAAATGCAAATGTCTTATTGGCTTATCCAGTTGCCTATGCACTTTCAGTTCCATCACCAGCGTTTTTCATGTATGAAAGAGTTATGTTCCAGCAACTATTTTGAGCAATTCCAAGGTCTAGTTTGTGTTAAACCCATAGAAAGTTGATTTTCACACATATTCCAACCTTTTAGGAATAGAACAATGCCCATATTTGCCTATTGTAAGCTCTAGCAATTAGCAAAGTTCAAGCTGACTGTGAAGGCCTAGCATCTGTTACAACACTTCTAATGATTT
This sequence comes from Solanum verrucosum, assembly GCF_900185275.1. Taxonomy (NCBI): domain Eukaryota; kingdom Viridiplantae; phylum Streptophyta; class Magnoliopsida; order Solanales; family Solanaceae; genus Solanum; species Solanum verrucosum. The sequence continues at coordinate 719,509 of NW_026020360.1, forward strand.
CCAAGGCCAATAATGTGTTGATCATGCCCCAGTAATTCATTGCACCTACAATGGTCAAGAAGGATATAAAATTTAGCCAATATTTGTTGTATTTTAATTTAAAAAATCATGCGAGCTAATTTGTTGAAAACCAAGAGAAATACAAGAATGTCTACTCAAGATGCCTTATGCAGAATGCAAGGTTCAACAATTGTAAAACCGTAATTGAGCTAGCAATATGTGCTTACAAAGAAGAGTACAGTTTTCAAACCATAAGGAATAACATATTTTATAAATCTAATAGTAATTTAACCCCGTAAAGAGTATACTTAGAAACTACATCCTATTTTAGAAAAAAGTAACTTATGTTAAAAAGAGGGTTAGGGGTTAAATACATTTAGCTAATGTCCAAACAAATTCAAAAAATTGAAAACTGAAAGAGCATACATATATCAATTTGGAGTTTCAGAAGGTGCAATATTTGTTATATAGTTCGAATTAGCCAATAGGGTGAAAGTGATCTAAACTTCCCTCCAAGGGAGGTCTAAATTATAAATAGATGACCGAAATTACTGATACTTACCACATATTCACCAGGTGTTCATCTGATCATATCCCATTTTATTGTAATGTTTTTTTTGTGAAGTACATCAAAGGCATCTGGCCGATGAAGAAAAATATAAAGGAAGATATAAATAAGAACCACCTACAACGTCTTACACACAGTGAAATCCTTACACTTCATATGTATGTACGAGTTTATTCTTTTTCTTGTTTGTGTGATTGAAGAGCAGAATTCCTATGAAGCACCAACTAATACAATTTCCAGTTTCAAACCAACTAAAATAAATGTCTTAATGCCAAAAATTAACAACAGTAACTCAAATTTAACTTCAAAGCTTGGAGATACATATGAGTTTCAATAAACTTAAGATCTTATGCCTTTCCAATGTTCTTACTAGAGTAATATTCCATATATTATGAAGTTCTAATTTGGTGAGGTGCGACATACCTGTGATATTCAATATTTAAACTACTCATTGAAAGATGAACAACTTTTGTCACCACTCATGCTATTTCACCCGAGAACATGAAAATTGAAAAAAAATTATCCACACTGATTATGCAACTAGAAGTTATACTTCCTTCGGGCATCCACCCTATAGTATATCAAACCATACTTTAGATTCACCATGGTTCAATTTAAAAAGAAAATCTTAAAGTTTCAAATCACAAAATTCCAACTGGAAACTCTATCATTTAAACAAGGTACAAACAAGAAAGGAAGAAATTCAAAATGCAACTAAAACTATAGATCTGAAAAACTCAAAATATTGTTATGTTTTCTTAGAGCAACTATATGAATGAAATTAAAGAGAACAGGGAAAGCATTACAATATCTACACTTACTATCCTCATAGAAAATTAGAACTATATGAATAAAATTCCTAATTGAGGTGCGTGAAAGTTGGCTTGGACACCACGATCCCATAAAAAATAGAAAGGGGCATAAAAAATAACACTTTAAACTATCATGTGTGAATCTCCCAAAATATTTTCAGCATACTAACAGATCTTCGAGGAGGTAACTCGACACAACCCGTACTCTAGATAACAACCTCTATAAAAAGCAATTACATCAAAATCTAACATATCCAAAGACAAACTTCAATAAAGGTTATAGGTGTGGGTCATAAGTATACTGTAGGAATTCAAGTGTGAATAAGTTGTATCCTGCAAACTAGTTTCCTAGAACGTAGTTATGTAACTGAATGTAAACCTACATGTCTTTTGTTTTGTTGAAACATCTTTTGGAGTCCACTTTGGTTCATTAACTACAAAACTAATATCTTAATTGTATAATCCATCAATTACTAAAAAATAATAAAAATTTGAAAGTTGTTCCCCTGTTTTCTTTCTCTATGAGTAAATTTTTATTGCTAAACCAATATGAGAAAGATAACAAAATTGATTACTTCAAGTTCATGACCCTAAATTATGTAAAACCATGAGACTTACCAAAACATTAATAATACAGGAGAGCAGAAAGATATTAGAAGAACATGTTGTAATGGATGATTTCAGAGTAGAAGCATCAAATATATTAAATAACCATATAAAACTCAAGAAACTTAGATTTTTTACAACAAACAACATGACAATTAAACACCTTTGGCCTTGAGATAGGCAAAACCTTGGAATTAATTTAAGCTACTTACCTTTCACTGATACAAGGGAAATTCTATTTAAGGATTTCGAGGGAAAAATATTCAGCAACATGATATACAATCACCTGGGAGTTACTAATAGCCAATCACTTGGTAGAGTTTAAATTGAAGACCTACATTACAAGTGACGACAGATTGGTCAAAATGAATATATGCAATTTCAGCTCATACACCTGCTAGGATATGAATTTATAAATTCTAATTGATTGTATATTTAGACAACAACATCAACAATGATTTTGACAGAGAATAGTAAGAATATTCATGTGAATAGCTGTACATGTTCCTATTGAAATTTATTGTGAGACATTACAGATTTTCTTTCTCCAATATATAAGTTTTCTGAGGATCAGTAATCCTACAATTGAAGGAAAAGGGAGCAAAGAAATATGAACCTCAGTATGAACTACCATACAAAATATACTGGCACCAAATCTTCTATTGATAACTGTAACACCAGAAAACAAATACCATATAATAGTGAAAGCTCTAGCAATCGCAAAACTAATTATATTACCCTGGCTCCATTAAGACTTTTGATTAGATTCTATAAGCAATCCATTGAACATTACCTAAACTGTAGCTTCATATACAACCTTGATAATGCATTCTATCACTTGTACAATGAGCTCCAAAACTATTACCCAATGCATGAATGTCCATCAACACAAGGGACACCAGATTAGCTCAACATCTTACTGCTATAAAGCTCATTGGTATAAGCTTGCTACATAACATCAATCATCTTCTCATGCTTCTCATATATATTCAACATCGAGTATATAAGCTTTGGCATTCCCATCCAAAAAAAGTTGGGTGACCAAAGTGACACTAATTGTCCCAACTTCATCATTAATCAAATCTGAAGGTACTAGTAACAATAATACCACCAAATCATCAAATAAATTTACGAAAACACCATAATCAATTGAATCATTTATATGTACATATCACATAGCCCTACCCATTCACAAATAGATCATAATATATAACTCTTTTTCACTTCAAATCCCATAGCCAAATCAGTCAAGTTACTGCCATAAGGTGCCCAAATAAAGTCCAACTTCATCCTATTCTCATCAATAAATATGTTATTATCACATATAATCACAAACATACAACACCATTACTTATCAAAAATCACATAGAAAACCAATTTAAATGGGAAAAGAAAAAGAAAAACGTTAATAGTTAAGGACTGACCTCTCTTTTGTTGTTTTCGGACCCAAATGACCCATAAGTGAGCAAATCGAGTTCGATTTAGGGTTTACACAAATATCAGTTCTGGAATAAGAGGGTTTACATGGGTTAGTAGTATGTATTTGCAAAGGATTTTGGTATTTGAAGTTCCCAATTTTTTTGATAGAGAAAAGTTTAATTTTGGAAGAGAGAGAGATGAAGGGTAGGGTTAATATATATGGAAATATTTCACTTGTTATTTGTATCTCTCCACTCATTATACATGTTAGGGACCAGGTACTTATTAAATTAGAGGCGAGATTTATTGTCATCCCTAATTTTAAACGAATTAGAGACCAACAAATAATTTTGTCTCTACAGATATACATATAGGGACTAGATATTTCACTCGTCTCTAAATATTGGTCTTTAAAATTCCTATTTCTTGTAGTGTGGATTGTTGAATTAATTATGAATTATGGTGAATTTACCCTATGAACCCATGTTACCCCCAAAATACTAAATTGGAAGTTTGTGGGTTGGGTTGATTGATCATGAAAGTATGTTGAATTGTTATGTTTATATTGGATTAGTTATTGAATCATGTTAGTCCCCTTATCTAATGTAGTATTCTAGATGTTTGGGTTGAGATTGATTCATAGACTTGGAGGGCAATTTCATGAAGGATCTATGTAGGATCATGATGTGAAGTATATGTATGTGATCTCAATGAAAGTGTTATGATCATATTTAGAATGTAATTGTGTTATGATTGGAAGTTTATTCTTAATTAACACTCATGAATGATAATGATAGAATGTGAATGATTTCAATAATGTGATATTACATCTTGAATTGGTAGGCTTAGGCATCCTCTTCTAGTATAAATGAAAGTAATGTGGATTGATGTATCTTGAATTGGTAGGCTTAAGGCATCCTTTTATTGTATTGATGAATGTGATCTTGATTGAAGTACCTTGAATTGGTAGGCTTAGACATCCTCTTCTTGTGTAATGAATGTGTCTTGACTTAAGAATATGCATCGATAGGCCAATGACATTCCTTTCATAAATTACTAATGAAGTATTGTAAGGCTTTGTCTTGAATCGGTAGACCTAATATTTGTAGCCCTTTCATGAGGAGTTTATGAATGAATGTAATGTACATTGAATCGGTAGTCCTAATATTGGTAGCCCTTTCATGAATGAATGATGAAGTATTCCATGCTATGTCTTGAACCGGTAGACCTAGTGGTGGTTTCCCTTCATGATGAGTCTAGAAAATAATGTGATGATAAACCTTGAATCTGTAGACCTAATGGTGGTAGCCCTTTCATTTGTGAAATGATGAACCTTGAATTGGTAGACCTAATGGTGGCGGCCCTTTCATGAGGATTTAATGAGCTATCCTCATAATGTACCTTGAATCGGTAGACCTAATGGTGGTGGACCTTTCATGTGTAATGTACTTTGGGTCGGTAGACCTAATGTTAGTGGCCCTCTCAACTACAATAATGCTAATGTGAATGAACTACTTGACGAGCACAAACACACTATAAGTTTAATGCTTCGCTAGTCAAAGATAGTATAGTATAAAGATCGTTTCCACAGGGATTGGTACAAATAATAATTCAATCAAATCTTGCTAATTATTATTCAGGTGATCAAAAGAAAAGAGTTGATTGTGGTTATGAACCACTTTTATAGACTAAATGATAATTAAAATCAATTGGTAAACTATGAAGATTAATATCAATACTAAAAGATAGGGTAAAAGACTAACAAATGCATAATGATAGTTAGGATTTGATTCATTCATTTACCACATTTAAAGTTCTATCGATTCTCTCGAATTCGATAGCTTATTAGAGTATCCTTTAAGCCTTAGATTTTTTCTTCCGAGTAAATCTCAAGTTAAAGAATAAACCAATTATACCCAAGTGATTCTAATATGCAAAAACATGTTAATGATTGTTCTCAAGGAAGTAACATCCTTCGACTATTTTTCCTTTAGATTTAATCAATAATTATCAAGAAGCTCCTTTGATTACTTCAGAGAAAATATATTGATTCAATCCAACCAAACTATGCAACAATATTCACCAAGATACTCCTCTTTCGATTAAATAAAATAATAAACCAAGTTGCAATTTAATTCCAATTTCCATAACAAGTTCAAGCATAAGAATGAAAATCAAAATCCCAACAGATTCATCAATACAATATGTTTGTCAAATACCCTATAAGAATCTACTCCATGGATGAGAATAAGTTTACTAAGAACAAAAGAGAAAAAGAAAACATAGCCATCAAACTTTGAATCCCAACTTCCGTTTTGGATTCGAGTAGTGTACCGCGTCTTCCCCTTCCTCTCGCTCGTCGTCTCTCTTTCCTCGTCTTCCCTCTTCTCCCGGTTTTGGGGAAAGCTCCCACCTCATATAGCATAGGGTTTCTTCTTTTTCAAATTCCAAATACACCCTTACTTTTATGTTTTCACGCCGCAACTCCACGCAGGCGCGCTATGCAGGCACTTGGACGCGCGAATGACGCGCGGAGAACCAGTATGCAGCTCAAAATTCACCCGGGCGCGCGAAAAAGCTGCTACTCCAATTTTTTGCTCATTTTTCTTTCATTTACCCCTTTTTCACTGATCATGTTCAAAACTTGAATTGACCACCTTATATACATGAAAAGTATACCATAAATTGCAAAATTCACATTAAAACTTGTCTAAACTTTCTCATTTTATTCTCCCATCACTGCTCTATGGGAATGGAGGCTAAGCATTGAGTGGATATGTTAAGATGGAAGCTCTCCCTACGTTAGGCTGGGTTTCAATGAACATCTTTCTTATCCCATAACTATGTGCCCACATAGGTTATTATCTAGTGGATCCACCTAAGCTAAAATACATCTAGTTATACCTTAGGCAAGTAAGACACCTTCCTTTTGTGTGGGGTTACATGACACCGGATTCCATGGTTTGTTCTCATGGTCTATGTTGGTTAAAACTTATTCTCATCATGTGAGATGTGCACTATGGTTACTCAAGAGGTTCTATGAAGTGTGGGTGGTAGTATGGGATGCCATTCATGCATTGCACGAGTAGGCTTTGAGAGTGCTATGGTGAGTTCTCTAATGTCTTAGTGACTAATGAATGAAAGTTCTCTTAATAAAGCTAATGAAGAATGTTGACTTAAATGCTTAACGTAATGATACATGCTTTAACTTGGATTGTATTATGAGTTACTTTCCTTGTCATGACTTATGAAATGTTTATGTTCCTTATGTATGAATATGGTCTAAAGATGAAAGGATAGAATGGTAAGTCACTTGTGGTAGTCTTAAAGTGGTACTTAGTATGGATGGTGGTATGGGACGCTATTCACACATTGTATCCTATGCCTCTTATAAAAAAGTTCATGAAGTTTTCTCAAATTGGCATAATGTATGGTTTTTAACAAAAAAATGTCCTTTTTAAAGCATGGTTGTTTCATGGGTATCATACTTAGTACATTAAATGTGCTAACCCATATTTTTTCATTTTTACTAAAGTGTAGGGTTTGGAGATTTGATGTCCTATACATGGGAGATAGGTTTCTAAGGAGCATGTAGTTGAAGATTTGGTGAGTGCTCATAGTTTCGAGGACGAACCCACTATTTCTCTTTATGTTTTTTATTTTATGTTTAGGGCTTTTGTATTGGCTATGTACCAATGTTTTATTCAAAGTGTTGTTGATGGTTTGAGACAAAGTATAGAAAGACTTTCGCTTGCTTTTATGAAAATGACATCGATTGTAAAGAAAAGTTTTAAATTCTGCACTATTTTTCCTATACTCTTATGTTATGAATGCTATGAGGCTCTTCGGAGTCTTGTACGCCGTGTCACATCCGGGGTGTAGTCTCTTGTCGTGACAAACATGGTATTAGAGCACAAGATTTTGGGATGGTTTTAGGATGTCTCAAACCATATCTAGTAGAGTCTTGTTCATAGTGTGAAGCATGCCACATTTATGAATAGGAGGCTATTGAGTGTTAGGAAAATCTCACTTTTTCATTCTTCAAGTCGTGCCATAGAGTTTAACTCTATAAGGTCTCTCTTTTATTCCTTATCCAATAGTCTATAGGGTATGACCACTTGAAGGACTCATGCTACAAGGATCGAGGGAGAAAAATATTGGTTGTGATGCCAATTATGGCTATGTGACTTGATAGATTTGAGATGATAGATTGTGATGTTGTCTTTAGTATGAATGGGTTGCCTTATGGTTGTGTTTAATTTATTTTAGAATCCGACTTAGTCATGATAAGTTTTGAGGTATGTTGAAAGATTTGGGTAAATAAGGTGTTTTGGAAATACCTAGATGTGTGAAGTTAGTAGACTTCTCTAAGAAGGGTAGAAGTGTAATTCACTTTGATTTAGAATCATCTTGTGGGATGAGTGTGAAGGTTTAGTGATGATTTTCTCCAACCTTAGAATTGAAAGAGTAATGTTTTAAAAGAGTTTGTATAGGCTTGCTCCCAAGGAGGAGATAATGTACTTAGATAGCAAGGTCGTTGAGTATCCTTGATGTTCATGAGTTACGTTTGCTTGAAATTCTCATCTTAAGAGGTCAAGTGAGTTGAGGAGTTTAGACCCGGTTTGCTAAACTCATATGAGAGCTTGAGTGGTGTTGGTAAGGTTGTTTGTGAGCAAGAGTTGCTTAATGAGGACCTTCCTAGTGTAGAAGTACCGGTTGGGATCTTAGATCGGCAAGTTAAGAAATAGAATGGTAAAGAAGTTCCATCCATGAAAAAATGTTGAGGAGTGGTGTCCTAGTAAGGGTTTTAGTAAAGGATGCTGCTAGAGTTGTCAAAGGAGCTCTTCCGGATAAAGGCATCGGTATGTTGATAGTTTCTTATAGTTGTGAATGTCTTGTTAAGGTCCCTATGTTATTTCCATGTTGTCCTAAGTATGGGTTTACTCCCAAGGGAGAGATAGTATGTTGAATAGTAAGGTTGTTGAGAGTTTCGATATCCTTATCTCTTTCCTTCTATTCCTATTCAATCTTGAGACCAAGAGTTCCTTTTTGGCTTGTTTCATGTTTTGGAGTCATGTGTGATTATGTGTTTCCATGGTCTCCTTATGTTATGCATGTTCTTGATGAATTTATGTTTAAATGAGAAAATGAGTTTTTATTATTTATGTTCCTCATGTTGATGTGCATTTAGTATGAGTTGTCTATATGCTTCATGAGGTGAATCGTTGAACATGCCTAAATGTGCTTTTAAGAGAAAATTGCTTAATTGCCTTAATGATGTTATGATGAGAATGATTTGAGTTGGACAAGGTAATTCCTCCAATTAAATGAGAAATATTGAAGTTTACATGCATAATAAGTTGGTAGATGTAATTCCTACTTTCTTGTGTTGCATTGAGTATGTTTGAGATGGAGTTGATGTTTCCTCCTAGTTTTGTGCATTGTTTATGATGTTTCATGCATGATGGGCTGCTAGTCTTGAGTCTTTATTTCCCTAAAGTATTTAAAGTGTCATTCGAGGATGAATATTCCTAAGGGGGAGATAATGTAATGACTCAGAAAACTAGTAGGTGGAACTAGAGCCTAACGAGTGCGTGATTGAGTTTGATATGGGGTTTGAGGTTGTAAAATGAGTTCCCGAGCTTTGGTTGAGTGGTTTAGGGGTTAAACGTCAAGGTATGACTCCCCAAGGACCAACCAAGGGTCCTTGAGAAGAACCCTAAAGCCTAACCCCCAAAGCTCCCCAAATCTGCCCATGTTGACAAAAAGTTGTGGGCTACGGATGGGACCTACGCCCTGTAGGTCCATCCACACCTCGTAGGCTTGCTCCGTAGGTCAGGGGCCTAGATGACAAGTTCCAGACCCAAACCATGGATAGCCACCACAACTCGTGGACCCACCCACTGTCCGTGGGTGGAGTTTCGTGAGTCACCACTACAATGCTGTCCAATTCGGCTAAAGGTAAGGGTAACTTAGTAAATTGCTAATTAGTTAGTTATGGGTTGGGGACGGTTATTATTGATTAATTAAAGCATTTTAAGGATTTTAAAAGTATTAAAACTCCTTTTTCAATTCATTATTCCAAAACACAAAAATAGAAATTACCCTCCTCCCCAAATATTCTCTCTCTAGAAACCACCATTGGAGAAGAAGGAGTCAAGGTTTCAAGCTCAAGATTTCACTTTTCTCACACCATTTCGTGGAGTGTCATCAATAGAGGTATGATAGTCTTCATCCTTGATTAAGTTTCATTCAAGGAGCCCTATCAAAAGATGATTTCAAGTTTCCAAAATCCCCCCAAAACATAGGGTTTCAATCTATTCATGGGTTCAATTCCAAAACGTTTTTAAAGGTTTATATATGATGAATTACGAATGGATTGTTGAATTAATAATGAATTATGGTGAATTTCCCCTATGAACCCATGTTACCCCCCAAAATACTAAATTGGAAGTTTGTGATTTAGGTTGATTGATCATGAAAGTATGTTGAATTGTTATGTTTATATTGGATTAGTTATTGAATAATGTTGATTCCCTTATCCAATGTAGTATTCTAGATGATTGGGTTGAGATTGTGTAACGACCCTAAAAATGAATAGGTAAAACTAGAGACTAATGTGTGTGTGTTTGAGTTTAGTGTGAGGCTTTATGGTATTTTATGTTATCCCGAGCTTCGGTTGATGGGTTTAGGGGTTAAACATCAAGGTATGACACCCCATGGACTACCCTAGGGTTCCTTGAGGAGGACCCTAAGCTAAATTGCCAAGACCCAAAAAAAAAAAGTTGGCCAAAATTTGGTGAGCTACGGAAAGGGTCCACCCCCCGTAGGTCCATCCACGTCCCGTGGATGGCCTCCGTAGGTCAAGCCCCTCCAAACCATGCTGGAGCCTCAGACCACGGACCAACAGCACAGTCCGTGAATGGACTCACGGTCCGTGGCTCCAGGGCGTGAACCATGCCTGTGCAATCTGGTTTGGACTCGACCAAGCTAAGGGTCTTTTGGTAATTTGTTAATTAATTCTTTTAAGTGTATGGACGGTTATTTTAAGTATATTAATATATTTTAAGAGTATTAAAACATAATTAGACCTGATTATTTCAAGTCCTCCAAATCAAAACCCCTCCCTCTCCAAATATCTTATCTCTAGAACTCCATTAAAGACCAATAGAAGAATGAGACTTAGGGCTTGAAGAAGAAGACTTATTGAGTGGATTTTCGTGGAATTCATCTAGCAAGGTATGGTAGTCTTGATCCTTGTCTAACTTTTCATTCAAGGAGCCAAATCAAAGGATGATTTCAATATATGAAAAATCTAGGGTATTACTCAATCTCATAGGTTCTTCCATCAAACATTTTCAAATGGTTTCTAATGAAAAATTATGATTGTATTGGTGTTTAATTGATGATTTATGATAAAAAAAATACTCTATGAACCCTTGATTTCTCTCAATTCCTAAGTTGTGCCTTATGAAGTAGGTTTGATGATTATGAAAGTTTATGAAGGGAATTTTGTCTAAATTGCTTTGGGTTATTGAATTGTATCATTATGTATGCCTTAATTGTGGTAAATTGGTGGTGTGTTGATGATTTGGGATTCATGGCCTTCAAGGCAAGTTATGATCTAATTACATGTTGAAGTAGAATTGTGCTTGAGGTATTGATCCAATTGAAAGGTGGAGGTGTTTACTTACTATGTATAATGTGAAGGATTTGCATGTGATTTCAATGATGGAATGACGATCTTGTATAGAATTTAAGTGTGTTGTGATTGAAAACATATTCTCACTTAACACTCATGAATGTGGATGATGGAATGTGAAGGGTTCTATAATGTAATGTTGTATATCTTGAATTGGTAGGCTTGTGCATCTTATTCTTATATGAATGAATGTAAAAGTGAATGTGTATCTTGAATTGGTAGGCTAAGGCATCCTCTTCTTGTATTGGTGAATGTGATCATGAATGAAGTATCTTGAAATGGTAGGCTTAGACATCCTCCTCTTGAATAATGAATATATCTTGACTTAAATGTCTTAATGAAATGAATTGGTAGACCTAATGTTGGTAGGCTTTTTGTGCATGAATGAATGAATGAATGAATGACCTAGAATTGGTAAACCTATTGTTGGTAGCCTTTCTATGAATGACTAATGAGGTATTTTAGGCTATGTCTTGAACCGGTATACCTAAATGTGGTGGCCCTTCACGATGAGTCTAGAAACCAATGTGATGATAAACCTTGAAGTGGTAGACCTAATGTTGGTGGCCTTTACATGTGTGAAACGATGAACATTGTATCGTTAGACCTAAATGTGGTGGCCCTTCATGGAAAGTCAATGAGCTATCCTTAATGTACCTTGAATCGGTAGACCTAATAGTAGTGGCCCTTTCTTGTGTAATGTACCTTGGGTTGGTAGACCTAATGTTGGTGGCCCTCTAAAGTACAACAATGTAATGTGAATGAACTACTCTATGAATGGAGGCTAAGCACCGAGTGGATATGGCTAAGATGGTGGCTCTCTCAATATTAGGTTAAAGTCCAATGAACATCTCTCTTATCTGATAACTATGTGCCTATATCAGATGCTTACTAGTTCTACCCTAGGCAAGTAGAACACCTTTCTTAGGTGTGGGGTTATATCATACCGTATTCCATGATTTAGCTCTCATGGTCTATGTCGGTTAATGCCTGTTCCCATCATGTGAGATGTGCATTATGGTTTCTTGATGAGTTTTATGAAGTGTTAGTGGTAGTATGGGATGCCATCCATGCAATGCACGAGTAGGCTTTGATAGGGTCATAGTGAGTTCTCTAAATCTTCATGATTATGAATGAAATTCCTTTAAATGAAGAATGTGATTTATGCTTAAATGAAATGATGCATGCTATACTTGGATTGTATTATGAGTTACTTCCTTGTCATGTCGTATATGAATGTGCCTTGTCTATGGTGACTTCAAATAAGTAATTAGTGTGAGTGGTAGTACGGGATGCTACTTGCACATTGCACGAGTATGACTTAGAGTTTATCTTAGATGTTGGTCTTAATGTGATGATGTGACTTATGTAATATTTGTGTCTCCTATATGTTTTATTGTGTAAAGGTGCAAAAGATGAATTGTAAGTTAACTTTTGGTGTACTTAAGGTGGTACCTTAGTGTGGGTGGTGGTATGGGACGCTACCCATACATTGCATAAGGTATAGCTTGAGGGTTACTTTAGGTGAAGGTTTAAGGTGAAGATAAAGGTTCATATGTGGATTATGTTCTAATGTAAAAATATGACTTAGTATGTTTGGTGTGACTTATATTTTGCCTGTTTTATCAATGTTCATGAAGTTTTACCATAATGGAATACAAGCATGACTCTCAAATAAATGTCTGTTTTAAGAATGCTTTTGCATGGCTTCCATACTTAGTACTTTATGTGCTAACCCATATTTCTTCTCCCTTTTTACCGAAGTGTAGGGTTTTGGAGATATTGGTGTTCTATGCTTGAAGGATAGGTTTTTAAGGTGCTTTAACGTGAAGACTTGGTGAGTCCTTATAGTTTCGAGGACAAAACCCAATTTGTTTGTTTATGTCTTTTAATTTATGTTAAATATTTTGTATGGGCTTAGTCCCAATATTGTATTCAAAGTATTAGATGGTTTGAGACATAGTACACAAAGTTTAGAAAGTCTTTCGCTTGCTTCTTAATGAAAATGTCTTTGACTGTAAAGAAAGTTTTAATTCTTCTCTTTTTTCCTATGTTCTTATGTTTAAGAATGCTATGAGGCTTGGATGAGATCCGTACAGGGTCGAGTGCGCCGTGTCGGTTCTGGGGTGTAGACTCGGGTCGTGACAAGCATGGTATCAGAGCACAAGATTTTGGAATGGTCTTAGGATGTCTCAAACCACATCTAGTAGAGTCTTGTTCATAATGTGAAGCACGCCACATTATGAATAGAAGGCTATTGGGTGTTAAGAAAGTTTCACTTCTTCATTCTTCAAGTCGTGCCATAGAGTTTAGCTCTATAATGTCTCCCTCTCGTTCTTTATCTGATGGTCTTTAATGTGTGACCACTTGAAAGGAGTATGCTAGAAGGTGTGAAGGAGGAGGGTTGGTTGTGATGCCAATTACGGCTATGTGACTTGGTAGATGTGATATGGAAGATTGTGATGTTGACTCTATAGTATCAATGGGTTGCTTTATGGTTATGTGTGTTGTTGGTAGAATCCGACTTAGTCATGATGAGTTTTGAGGTATGTTGAAAGAGTTGATGAATTGTGGTGTTTGAGTGATTCCTTATGAGGTGTGGTGAGTTGAGGAGTTTAAACCTGGTGTGGTAGACCCATATGAGACCTTGAGTGGTGTTGGTAAGGTTGTTGTGAGCAAGAGTTGCTTAATAGGGATCTTCCTAGTTTAAAAGCATCGGTATGTTGATGGTTTCTTGTAAGTTGTGGATGTCTTATTAAGGTTCCTTAGTTGGGTTTACCCCTAAGTGGGGAATAGTACGAAGAGTAGTAAGGTTGATGAGAGTTTCGATATCCTTACTTCTTCCTTTATATGCCTATTCATGCCTAAGACAAAGAGTTCCTTTTTGGCTTGTTTCATGTTTTTAGAGTCATGTGTGATATTGTGTTTCCATGGCCTCCTTATGTTATGCATGTTCTAAATGAGTTTATGTTTGAATGAGAAAATGAGTTTTCATGAATTATGTTCCTCATGTTAATGTGCATTTAGTATGAGTTGCTTATATGCTTCATGAGGTTAAAAGTTGAACTTGCTTAAATGTGTTTTTGAGATTAATTGCATCTTTTTTTTTGCCTAATGATGTTGTGATGAGCATGATATAAGATGGAGAAGGAAGTTCCTCCAATGTAATGAGAAATGATGAAGTTTTTGATGCATAATGAGTTTGTAGATGTAGTTCCTACTTCCTTGCATTGCATTGAGCTTTTTAATATGGAGTTGATGTTTCCTCCTAGTTTGTACATTGTATATGATGTTGCATGCATGAAAGGCTTCTAGTCTTGAGTCGTTAATCCCTTAATGTGTGTCAAGTGTCATTCGAGGACGAATGTTCATAAGTGGGGGATAATGTAACGACCCTAAAAACAAATAAGTAAAACTAGATCCTACCGTGTGTGTGTTTGAGTTTGGTCTGAGGTTTGATTGTGTTTTATGTTGTCCCGAGCTTTGGTTAAGGGGTTTAGGGGTTAAACGTTAAGGTACGACTCCCCATGGACCACCTAGGGGTCCTTGAGGAGGACCCTAAGCTTAACCCCCAAAACCCCAAAAAAAAAAGTTGGCCAAAATTTGGTGAGCTACGAAAAGGGTCCATCCCCCGTAGGTCCATCCACGCCTCGTGGATGGCCTCCGTAGGTCAAGCCCCTCCAAACCATGCTGCAGCCCCAGACCACGGACCAATAGCACGGTCCGTAAATGGACTCAAGGTCCGTGGCTCCAGGGCGTGAACCATGCATGTGCAATCTGGTTTGGACTCGACCAAGCTAAGGGTCTTTTGGTAATTTGTTCATTAATTTTTTTAAGTGTATGGACGGTTATTTTAAGTATATTAATATATTTTAAGAGTATTAAAACATAATTAGACCTGATTATTTCAAGTCCTCCAAATCAAAACCCCTCCCTCTCCAAATATCTTATCTCTAGAACTCCATTGAAGACCAAGAGAAGAAGGAGACTTAGGGCTTGAAGAGGAAGACTTATTAAGTGGATTTTCGTGGAATTCATCTAGCAAGGTATGGTAGTCTTGATCCTTGTCTAACTTTTCATTCAAGGAGCCAAATCAAAGGATGATTTCAATGTATGAAGAATCTAGGGTATTACTCAATCTCATAGGTTCTTCCATCAAACATTTTCAAATGGTTTCTAATGAAAAATTATGATTGTATTGGTGTTTAATTGATGATTTATGATAAAAAAAATACTCTATGAACCCTTGATTTCTCTCAATTCCTAAGTTGTGCCTTATGAAGTAGGTTTGATGATTATGAAAGTTTATGAAGGGAATTTTGTCTAAATTGCTTTGGGTTATTGAATTGTATCATTATATATGCCTTAATTGTGGTAAATTGGTGGTGTGTTGATGATTTGGGATTCATGGCCTTCAAGGCAAGTTATGATCTAATTACATGTTGAAGTAGAATTGTGCTTGAGGTATTGATCCAATTGAAAGGTGGAGGTGTTTACTTACTATGTATAATGTGAAGGATTTGCATGTGATTTCAATGATGGAATGACGATCTTGTATAGAATTTAAGTGTGTTGTGATTGAAAGCATATTCTCACTTAACACTCATGAATGTGGATGATGGAATGTGAAGGGTTCTATAATGTAATGTTGTATATCTTGAATTGGTAGGCTTGTGCATCTTATTCTTATATGAATGAATGTAAAAGTGAATGTGTATCTTGAATTGGTAGGCTAAGGCATCCTCTTCTTGTATTGGTGAATGTGATCATGAATGAAGTATCTTAAAATGGTAGGCTTAGGCATCCTCCTCTTGAATAATGAATATATCTTGACTTAAATGTCTTAATGAAATGAATTGGTAGACCTAATGTTGGTAGGCTTTTTGTGCATGAATTAATGAATGAATGAATGACCTAGAATTGGTAAACCTATTGTTGGTAGCCTTTCTATGAATGACTAATGAGGTATTTTAGGCTATGTCTTGAACTGGTATACCTAAATGTGGTGGCCCTTCACGATGAGTCTAGAAACCAATGTGATGATAAACCTTGAAGCGGTAGACCTAATGTTGGTGGCCTTTACATGTGTGAAACGATGAACATTGTATCGTTAGACCTAAATGTGGTGGCCCTTCTTGGAAAGTCAATGAGCTATCCTTAATGTACCTTGAATCGGTAGACCTAATAGTAGTGGCCCTTTCTTGTGTAATGTACCTTGGGTTGGTAGACCTAATGTTGGTGGCCCTCTAAAGTACAACAATGTAATGTGAATGAACTACTTTATGGGAATGGAGGCTAAGCACCGAGTGGATATGGCTAAGATGGTGGCTCTCTCAATATTAGGTTAAAGTCCAATGAACATCTCTCTTATCTGATAACTATGTGCCTATATCAGATGCTTACTAGTTCTACCCTAGGCAAGTAGAACACCTTTCTTAGGTGTGGGGTTATATCATACCGTATTCCATGATTTAGCTCTCATGGTCTATGTCGGTTAATGCCTGTTCCTATCATGTGAGATGTGCATTATGGTTTCTTGATGAGTTTTATGAAGTGTGGGTGGTAGTATGGGATGCCATCCATGCAATGCACGAGTAGGCTTTGATAGGGTCATAGTGAGTTCTCTAAATCTTCATGATTATGAATGAAATTCCTTTAAATGAAGAATGTGATTTATGCTTAAATGAAATGATGCATGCTATACTTGGATTGTATTATGAGTTACTTCCTTGTCATGTCGTATATGAATGTGCCTTGTCTATGGTGACTTCAAATAAGTAATTAGTGTGAGTGGTAGTACGGGATGCTACTTGCACATTGCACGAGTATGACTTAGAGTTTATCTTAGATGTTGGTCTTAATGTGATGATGTGACTTATGTAATGTTTGTGTCTCCTATATGTTTTATTGTGTAAAGGTGCAAAAGATGAATTGTAAGTTAACTTTTGGTGGACTTAAGGTGGTATCTTAGTGTGGGTGGTGTTATGGGACGCTACCCATACATTGCATAAGGTATAGCTTGAGGGTTACTTTAGGTGAAGGTTTAAGGTGAAGATAAAAGTTCATATGTGGATTATGTTCTAATGTAAAAATATGACTTAGTTGGTAAACCTATTGTTGGTAGCCTTTCTATGAATGACTAATGAGGTATTTTAGGCTATGTCTTGAACCGGTAGACCTAAATTCGGTGGCCCTTCACGATGAGTCTAGAAACCAATGTGATGATAAACCTTGAAGCGGTAGACCTAATGTTGGTGGCCTTTTCATGTGTGAAATGATGAACATTGTATCATTAGACCTAAATGTGGTGGCCCTTCTTGGAAAGTCAATGAGCTATCCTTAATGTACCTTGAATCGGTAGACCTAATGGTAGTGGCCCTTTCTTGTGTAATGTACCTTGGGTTGGTAGACCTAATGTTGGTGGCCCTCTAAAGTACAACAATGTAATGTGAATGAACTACTTTATGGGAATGGAGGCTAAGATGGTGGCTCTCTCAATATTTGGTTAGAGTCCAATGAACATCTTTCTTATCCGATAACTATGTGCCTACATCACATGCTTACTAGTTCTACCCTAGGCAAGTAGAACACCTTTCTTCGATGTGGGGTTATATGACACCTGATTCCATGATTTAGCTCTCATGGTCTATGTCGGTTAATGCCTATTCCCATCATGTGAGATGTGCATTATGGTTTCTCGATGAGTTCTATGAAGTGTGGGTGGTAATGTGGGATGCCATCCATGCATTGCACGAGTAGGCTTTGATAGGGTCATAGTGAGTTCTCTAAGTCTTCATGACTAATGAATGAAAGTCCTCTAAATGAAGAATGTGAATTATGCTTAAATGAAATGATGCATGCTATACTTGGATTGTAATATGAGTTACTTCCTTGTCATGACTCATCGTATATGAATGTACCTTGTCTATGGTGAGGAGTACTTAGTGTGAGTAGTAGTATGGGATGCTACTTGCACATTGCACAAGTATGACTTAGAGTTGTCTTAGATGTTGGTCTTAATGTGATAATATGACTTATGTAATGTTTGTGTTTCTTATATGCTTTATTGTGTAAAGGTGCAAAGGATGAACGATAAGTTCACTTTTGGTTGCCGTAAGGTGGTACCTTAGTGTGGGTGGTGGTATGGGACGCTACCCATACATTGCACAAGGTATAGCTTGTGGGTTACTTGAAGTGAAAACTTAAGGTGAAGGTAAAGGTTCATATGTGGATTATGTTCTAATGTGAAAATATGACTTGTATGTTGGTTGTGACTTATATTATGCCTCTTTTATCAATGTTCATGAAGTTTTACCAAAATGGCATACAATCATGGCTCTCAAATAAATGTCTATTTTAAGCATGTTTTTGCATGGCTTCCATACTTAGTACTTTATGTGCTAACCCATATTTCTTCTCCCTTTTTACCAAAGTGTAGGGTCTTGGAGATATTGGTATTCTATGCTTGAAGGATAGGTTTCTAAGGTGCTTGAAGGTGAAGACTTGGTGAATTCTCATAGTTTCGAGGACAAAACCCACTTTGTTCCTTTATGTCTTTTAGTTTATGTTAAAGTTTTTGTATGGGCTAAGTCCCAATGTTGTATTCAAAGTATTTGATGGTTTGAGACATAGTATACAAAGTCTAGAAAGTCTTCTGCTTTCTTTTTAATAAAATGTCTTTGATTGTAAAGAAAGTTTTAATTCTTCTCTTTTTCCTATGTTCTTATGTTCAAGAATTCTATGAGGCTTGTATGAGACCCCATTGAGGTCGAGTACACCGTGTCTCTTCCAAGGTATAGACTCGAGTCGTGACAGATTGAATCTTAGCCTTGGAGGGTAATTTCATGAAGGATCTATGTAGGATCATGATGTGAAGTATATGTATATGATCTCAATGAAAGTGTTATGATCATGTTTAGAATGTAATTGTGTTATGATTGAAAGTTTATTCTCAATTAACACTCATGAATGATGATGATATAATATGAAGGATTTCTATAATGTGATGTTACATCTTGAATTGGTAGGCTTAGTCATCCTTTTCTAGTATAAATGAAAGTAATGTGGATTGATGTATCTTGAATTGGTAGGCTTGAGGCATCCTTTTATTGTATTGATGAATGTGATCTTGATTGAAGTACCTTGAATCAGTAGGCCTAGACATTCTCTTCTTGTGTAATGAATGTGTCTTGACTTAATGAATATGAATCGATAGGCCAATGGTAGTCCTTTCATAAATGAATAATGAAGTATTGTAAGGCTTTGTCTTGAATCGGTAGACCTAATATTGGTAGCCCTTTCATAAATGAATGATGAAGTATTCTAGGCTATGTCTTGAACCGGTAGACCTAATGGTGGTAGCCCTTTCATGTGTGAAATGATGAACCTTGAATCGGTAGACCTAATGGTGGTGGCCCTTTCTTGAGGATTCAATGAGATATCCTCATAATATACCTTGAATCGGTAGACCTAATGGTGGTGGCCCTTTCATGTGTAATGTACTTTGGGTCAGTAGACCTAATGTTGGTGGCCCTCTCAACTACAATAATGTTAATGTGAATGAACTACTCTATGGGGAATGGAGGCTAAGCACCGATTGGATATGGTAAGATGGAAGCTCTCCCCACGTTAAGCTAGGTTTCAATGAACATCTTTCTTATCCCATAACTATGTGCCCACATAGGATATTAACTAGTGGATCCACCTAAGCTAAAATACATATAGTTCTACCTTAGGCAAGTAGGACACCTTTTTTCGGTGTGGGGTTACATGACACCGGATTCCATGGTTTGCTCTCGTGGTCTATGTCGGTTAAAGCTTATTCCCATCATGTGAGATGTGCACTATGGTTACTCAAGAGGTTCTATGAAGTGTGGGTGGTAGTATGGGATGCCATTCATGCATTGCACGAGTAGGCTTTAACAAGGCTATGGTGAGTTCTCTAATGTCTTAATGACTAATGAATGAAAGTGCTTTTAATGAAGCTAATGAAGAATATTGACTTAAATGCTTAATGTAATGATGCATGCTTTACTTGGATTGTATTATGAGTTACTTTCCTTTTCACGACTTATGAAATGTTTATGTTCCTTATGTATGAATATGGTCTAAAGATGAAAGGATAGAATGGTAAGTTCACTTTTGGTGGTCTTAAAGTGGTACTTGGTATGGATGATGGTATGTGACGCTATTCACACATTGCAGAAGTATAGCTTAGGGTTACTTAAGGTGAATGTTCTAATGTGATGAAATGGCTTATATGTTGATTATGTTTGTATCTTATACCTCTTGTACTAAAGTTCATGAAGTTTTCTCAAATTGGCATAATGCATGGTTTTTAACCAAAAATGTCCTTTTTAAAGCATGTTTTTTTCATGGCTATCATACTTAGTACATTAAATGTGCTAAACCATATTTCTTCATTTTTACTAAAGTGTAGGGTTTGGAGATTTGATGTCCTATATTTGGGAGATAGGTTTCTAAGGAGCATGAAGTTGAAGATTTGGTGAGTCCTCATAGTTTCGAGGATGAACCCACTATTTCCCTTTCTGTCTTTTATTTTATGTTTAGAGCTTTTGTATGGGGTATGTCCCAAAGTTTTATTCAAAGTGTTGTAGATGGTTTGAGACAAAGTATAGAAACACTTCCGCTTGCTTTTATGAAAATGACTTCGATTGTAAAGAAAAGTTTTAAATTCTACACTATTGTTCCTATGCTCTTATGTTATGAATGTTATGAGGCTTGTATGAGGCTCTTCAGAGTGTTGTACGCCGTGTCATGTCCGGGGTGTAGGCTTGGGTCATGGCAATTTGAAGTTGGTGAAGTTGGGTTGATAGGACCAGACTTAGTTCATCAAGCTATGGAGAAGGTGAAAGTTATTCAATAGAGGTTGAAAACGGCGCATAGTCGTCTGAAGTTCTACACCGATGTTAGGTGAAGAGACTTAGATTTTGAAGTAGATGATTGGGTTTACTTGAAAGAGTCATCCACTGAGGGTGTTATGAGATTTGGTAAGAAGAGGAAACTTAGCCTCCGATATATTGGTCCTTACAGAATATCCAAGAGGATTGGCAAGGTAGCTTATGAGTTAGAGCTACCACAAGAGTTAGCAGTGGTTCATCCGGTTCCACATTTCTATGTTGAATAGGTGCATGGGAAATCCTTCACTTATCATACCTACCGAAGATATTGTTATTAAGGATAGCTTGTCTTATGAGGAGATTTTGATTCAGATTCTAGATCGTCAAGTTTGCAAGTTGAGGACCAAAGAAGTAGCATCAGTCAAAGTTCTATGGAGAAATCAGTTCGTTGAGGAAGCTTTTTGGGAAGTTGAAGTGTACATGAAGAAGAGATACCCACTTCTGTTTGAGTCTAGAGAAGCTCTAAATTAAGGTACTGATCCTTTACTTGGCATTTGTTTTAAGTTGGCTTGTTGTGTTTACATTTTTCTTGTTGGGTGTTTGAGCTGGATCTTATATGTTACACCCTTAGCCTTCTAAGAGTAATCTCATTCGAGGACAAAAGTTCCCAAGGGGGATATATGTAACACCTCTCTATTTGAAAGAACTAGAAAAAACTAGAATTAGAAAGAAACTATTTTTGGAAATAATCAAATTTGGAAAGTATGAAAAGGTTAAGCCAAGTATGAGTTTTAGGTCAACTTTAAACTACCATAACTCCTAGCACAGGATGAATTAGGTGGGCTACAACATACCGTAGGAAATAACTTTGAATTATCTTTCCAAGGTCACCGATTTTGCTCAAATTCGAGTTTGTATGAGGGAGATATGCCCATTTGAAGTCGGGCAACCTAGATAAGAAAAGTCAACCGAATTTTAGAGGGTATTATGGTCTTTTTCATACCCAATTAATTTATTTCACTTTTAGAAGTTTAATTGGGGTCTAAACTGAGTTAGTTCAATTTGCGCATTTACCAAATCACACTAGGGTTTTTGTAGAAAGAACTCAAGAGGAGAAAAGAGAAGAAAAGTTCAAGATTCGTCAAGTTCTTGTGATTTTGATTGTGGATTTCGCCAAGGATTCAATCCTACGAGGTATGTGAGACTTTCCCAACGTTGGGTTCGTTCACACATGCTCCAAACATGTTTATTTCAACAAGATTCATTCTAGAAAGTTGAAAGTTTGATGATATTGAGTTATGTTCTTGAATATAGGTTTTTGTTCTTGAATTAAGTTTGGATTGTCGAGTTCTTGAGGAAATCGTGTCGATTTTATAGTTGCTTATAAAGAGATTCTTGTGTACATGTACTGGGTATTTGAATCTAAAGAGAATTAAGAAAAAAAGAATCGAATTTAGGTGAATTGCGATTAAAAAATGGAGAAGGAAAAAGTCGTGAGAATCTGGCAACCCAGTCCGCATCGCGGACCTGCCTCCCCCCTTTCACAAAATTTTCTCTGTGTCGCAGAGTGGTGACGGGCCCTTCTGCCTTAAAATTTATTTCGCGACCAAATATTTAAGTGCATCTCCCCGTCACAGACTTGCTTCCAGACAATGATTTCTTGATCATTTGTCATGTTTAACTATCTTAAAACATTCCTAAACATCACAAGATCTTTCCTATCACAAATCATAACCTTGAATTCATAATTCAAATTCAAGGTAGAGTTAAGACGTAAGTCTTGAAAGTTCTTCGAGTCATTTTAAGAAGTCTTTTACAAATACATTAAACTTGTTTTATGACTTAAGCATTGAGTTGAGTAAGAGTAAGAGTAAAGTTCATTTCTTCAAAAGATTATACGGAAACTAAGTATTCCCAAGAGTTAAAATGTTTTCACATTTAAATAAGAAAGGAAACACTGATTTCCAAGAGAGCTTTTAAGCTAGTTTTTGAGTAATAATCTCAAACCATAGAAAAAGTTGTATTTTTAAACATATGAGTTGAGCATATTTTAGGAGTAGTATTGAGCACCGATATGGGGACGAGTTCATAAAACTCAAGTCTCCATAAACGATGTAGCCATCGTGGGTAGAAATGGTCATACTTTTTAGATGATTCCTTAATGATTTTAGCATAGACTAGTGGATCCACTTAGTTGAGGCATTCTATATTCCGAGAAGTTATAGGACAGTTCTGGCAACTTGGGCGAGACGTTGTATCATCACATAGCTTATAGTGATGGTTGTCGGTTAGAGAAATTCCCACAAAAGTATATTTATTTAGTATACATATATATGTTAAGTTTTTATTGTATTTTTTTCAATACATTGAGTTTCTACCTATTGTTTAAATGCCTAATATAAACTACATCTTTACTGTTATTTATTTATGCATTGAGTTAAGTATCCATGATTAAGTAAAGCTGAGGTAAGTGTTACTTTTTTAGTTCAGTTCAAGATTATGTCATGTTTAGTTTTCCCCTCGCATGTTCATACATTGAATGTACTGATGACTTTTGGCTTGCATTGTTTTATGTTGCATATACAGGTAATTAGGATCAACATCCAGCGCCTCGTTAATCCATTTGAGTACTCGGAGTCTGTTGGTGAGCCTCCTTGCTTTCTGGAGGATCCCTTTGGTTATGTTTTGTTTTATTGCTTTGTTCATTTCAGTTGTTAGGATGATCAGGGGTATTTTTCCAACATCCATCTTAGTATTTAGAAGCTTCATAGACAGTTAGTTATTAGTTCTTTAGTCTTGCATTACAATTGTTTTGCTATAAGACTTGAGTTGCCACTTCAGCTAAGTTGAATGTTTATTTCTAAAACATTCTAAGTTTAGTTTGAGACAATTGAGTTTAAATTGCATTTTGAATCCTCTTATTTGTGATGAATGTCTTCCATTGAGTAGTAAGTTAGGCCAAGGTTCTCTTGGGGAGTAATGCTTCTCGAGTGCCAGTCCCTCCCAGGGTGTAGGCTCGGGGTGTGATAAAAATTTTGGGGGTGTTACAATATATATTTGTATTCACCTATTATGGATTTGTATTTGTATTCACCTATTGTCAAGTGTAATTGTATTTGTATTCATTTTTTTCTATGTGATTTGCATTTATATTTGTTGTCATGTGTATTCGTGTTTGTTTTTATTACCTTTTGTGTATTTGTATTCATCTGTTGCCATAAGTATTTATATTTCGTATCAAGGTAACTCCAACCCAACTTTCTATTTTACTCTCCACATATAGAGTTCTTTATTTTTGGAGACAACAAACTCCAATCTAATCTCTATTTTACTCTCTAAAAATGATTTTTCTTATATATCCTCAATATTATACTATTATTTCTATTTCATATTTATTTTCTTATTTCATAATATAAATCATTTTTTTTATTTTTTCCAAATACTCACCCTATATAATCTTCATACAATATAAATTTTATTTCTTTTCAAATTCTTTATTTTATATAAAAGAGAAAAGACATAAAGTCACCATTGAAGTTGTTCGGAATTTTTAAAAATACACCTTAACTTATGATGAGTCCGAGATTTGGATTCATTTAGGGCTTGTTTATATAGCTTTAGTGTCCTCAAATGCTTATCTTGTGCCAATAACTAATGTTAAATCCTAGATTTTCAGGAATATGGATATATTGAGGAGCAAAGAATGGACACTAACAGGAAAAAAGAAACAAACCAGGCTGAAGAAATGAAGAAAGGCAAACCTGAGGATCGCCAAGAGCATTCAGCATGTTGCTGAGTGGCTCATCAGACCGCCTAAAGTTCTAGTGTGCCAAGCCCTGAAGGGAAGAACCAAGTTGGCAATGGAAATGAGCAGTCGAAGGATCGCCGAGTGATTCCGCAAAGCCAAGATAGCTCGCCCAAAGTTACAGACCTTGAGGATGCTGAGTACCAAGGCAAAAGGGCGATGGAGGATACCAAAGGGCAGCTCACCGAGTGGTTTGGAGAGCCCGACTTACTTCGCCGAGTGACTCTTCGCAACACATTTTTGGTGAATATAAATATTTTTTTGAACATTTAGTTTAGTATCACTTATCACTGATGAATTAATCAATTACACTTTAGAACTTTTTTTAAAAAAAATTTTGTACATCTTGAGACAATTTTCTCTAGTTTTCCTTAGCTTTTGAAGAATTGAAGAAATTCAATTTTGAGAAATTAGATGTGGGTCTTTGAAGTTCATCAAATTTGAGCATTGTATAGACGAAATTACTCTTACCCAGTTGATGGATAATCAATTTGGTAACTGTTTTTACCTTTTTATAATGTCTAGCTAAAATCTCAATTCTTGGAGTGTGATTATGTGATTATGGATTGATTTAGCTTATGAGTATTGCTAATTGTTAGTTTAAATTCTATTTACTAGTGTGTTAAATCATTAATTGTGGTTTAACTTAGGAATTGTAGTTGCAAATGCAATTCTATGTTTGTGTTCTTGTCTTGCTCGAGAGAGAGGTTTTAGAACTAAGATTTTTGATTGATGGTTTGTGGGTATTCGATTGACCTGGATTCATCTCGAGAGAGTGAATCTTAAACCCAATCCCACACACTTTACTCGAGAGATTGAATGGATTAAGGTGTGGGCTGGTCTTATTTTGCATGCTTGTTGATATTCGAGAGAAATCACTAGATTCGGGGTAAATTCTTCGAGAGAAAATTTACCTCCATTATAGCCTAGCCTACTCAATAATATCTAGCTATTTACTAATAGTTGCAATTACCCATATGTCTATATTAGCCTATAATCAATCACATCCCAAGAACCCGTCTCATTATTATTAATTCGTATTGTTGTGACTGATGTTTGTAGTTGATAATCAAAACCAAAATCCCCATTTGAAATTCGTGTCACCCCTTATTTGAATGATGTTTTTATTCGATAAATTTTATTCCTATGACTGAGACCATGTTTACACTTCCCAATTAAATCTGAAACATGTACCGCTCCCTATGGGATTCGACCCCAACTCATTTAGTTGAGTTTTATACTGATTAACTATCGTTGACGCTTATAATTGGATGAAGTGTCTTTGACAACTTTAAATTAATCAACTTTGCGGGTGTCCTATTACCCCATTGAACAACTTCATAATAGTATATATACCCCATTTTCACCCAATACCAACTTATACAAAAATATTTGTAAGTCGCACTCTAATAGTCACTTGACATGTGTATAAAGTAATTTTTAATTATTTTTATTTGATTTCTTTGTTTTTCTTTTTCTTTTTCTTCTTCGCCTTAACTTGTGTTCTTCAGGTAGTCATTCCTTCTTCATCGCTGCAACAATCGTCAATCCCGCTGTGGAGGGACCGATTTCGTAGTAACACTACCAATTATTTGTCAAACTACCAACAATTAATTTATGTATGAAAATAAACACTGTCAAATAATCAAAATTAAATACTCAAAATATCACCAAGTCAAAATCTGAAATTTAAATCACCACCTTCTCCAACTCCTTACTCTCAAATCGAGTTTTCCATGGTTTCAGTACTCCCCAATCCCAATCTTGATTTGTAGGAGGAAAAAAAATACTGAACTAATTTGTTTTTCAAAAAAAAAGGAAAAAGAAATAAAAAGAATAAGAATGAACACAATAACATTAGTTTAAAAAAACAATGACTAGAAACGAAAAAGAAAAAAAAGAAAAAAATGAAGGAAGGCGTGGTTGCCCAAGAAATATGGTTAAACTAATGATGATAGGGAAGATGATAATTTTTTTTTGAAAAAATCAAAACTATTCCTAATAAAGGTAAAAAAAAATTAATACATGGATTTTTATGGGTTTTTTTTCAAAATAAGTCAAATCGGGAGTGCCACATGGCAATTTTACATTGGTCAAACGCTTTATCAAGGGTCCTTCATGAGCCCATATTTCGTGACAACACGAGTGGTGTTAAAATTAGTCAAAAGGGTATATTTATTGTGGATTTAGATGGTTTCGTGGGGTAATAGGACACCCCCAAAGTTAAGGTGTCTTTTTAAAATTTTAGGACAACTTCAGTGGTGACTTTATGTTTTTTCTCTATATAAAATTACAAGCATTCTAAAGTTTTTTATAACATAAATTGCAAGCAAATATTATATTGTATACATATTAATCGACAATTCAAATAAAAGTGAAATCATTAATCAAATACAATTACATAAACTCTATCTAAATACTCAACTTTCAAGATCATATGTTGCTACCATAAAGGCACTATTAATGCATTAATCCATTCAAAATGAGGGGTTTTGTCGTTAATTTTTCCTATCTATCTAAATTTTGCACAAACATGATATTTTCATTTAAACTATGTGAATTCTTCATAGTGATAATAATAATAATTTTAAACTATATCACTTAAAGTTACTATGTTTGACCATGACATGAGGTTTCATGAGCTCTTCTGTCATGCTACAATGATATTGCCTACCGAGATGGAAGGGGTTCTTTGCTTTGTTCATGAATTTATACTCCACCTGCTGATTGAGATCGAGTTTATGAGTTCAACGCGTCGTTCCTTCGTAGATGTAGTTGACTATGCCCGTACTATGGAGAAATTCCACTGTGATCCCTGGGGCATTGACAAAAGGGCTTGGCATCAGGGAATCTACAACGGGTCTCATTATAGGCCCAATGGCTCCTATGATAGGCTTCACCAATAATTTCAGTAGGATCAGTCTAGGTGGCCTGTTTAGGCCTCACTTATGGCTTTAGAAGGTGACCGGTACAGTTAGGGTGACACTGGTGTGGGTCAGAGTTAAAGGGGTTCGCACTCAGGTTCTTAAGGACGTGGTGGCCATTATTTCGCAGGCTGGTCTTCATAGGGTTACAATTACTATTGGGAGATTGATCATTGGTCTAGGGATTGTCTCCTGGGATGATTGCACCTGCTCCACATCTAGTGAGACCAGTTGCAGCGGTAGAACCTCTAGCTAGAGGGGATGCCCAGGGTTAGGATTGAAGAGGCAGTTATCAGGGAGCTCGGGGTTGACCCCGGAGAGGCAGGTCTAGCGGTAGGACTGACGCTCAAGGTAGATGAGAGCATGCTCATTTGTATGCAGAAGAGAAAATTTGAAAACAAATGGTGTCAACTAAAAGGATCTCATGATTGTAGAACTATTAATTAAAGTTTGCAACCTATGAAATTTAAAGAATATGCACATATAATTATGAGTCTTGATTATTGTTTTGACTGTTACGTTTATGATGTTTTGACACCTTGAATTTAATTATGTATTTCTAATGTACATTCATACATTCCTATATTATAAAATTATGTTCACAATACTATTTTGATATATTATAGGATAACTCTCAACGAGTCATTATTGTGGACCATAATGTTAAATAGTTCCTAAAACTTATGTACATGGTAAGATAATTTTCTTTTGTTGTATATATATATGATAGGAAATTTTTAGCATGAAATAATATTTAACCAACGTAACTCGCATACGTGGTTTATCATCATATTATGACATGTATGATGGACAACATCAAAGAGATTTGTTTTTTGAGCATCAAATAAATATGCCTAAATATTGGTGTAATGCACTCATTGGTCCATTTTGAAAATGTTAGACTAGTTTATGTGTGACCCAATTGATAGAAAGCCCCTAACATATTTTTAATGAAAAGAAAATTTCACATGTTAGATCAGTTACTTGATGGACATACCAGATTAATTCTAAACATCTATAAATTGATCCTCCATTCATTAGGGTTACCACATATTCTCTACACTTTTTCATCTCTGACGGCGGCTAGGGCAAAGAGATAACCAATTTTCCAACCAAGCTTTCGCTAAGTTAATCTCATCGGGTATGCTTTCTATGAAGAATTTCATGTTATATTATCATGTTTAGAATCCTGATTTGTATATTTAATCGATGTATTAGTATAAATTTTGTGCTTGAAGTTTAAGTTTACAAAAAAAGTTTATGGAATTCAAGAAAGGTGAATTAAAATCTTTATGACACCTTTATAGATAAAAACACTAATGAAATATATTTTTACAATGTTAAGGCTATTCACTGAGAAAATGTATTTCTAATCAAAATAAATCTCTAGAAGACCTCTTAAAAAGAAAATTATATTGCTCTAATAAATTTTTTAAAGGTGCACTATCAATCCATCTTATCATGCTCTCTTAATATATCATATCATGCCAAATAGAAAAATAGCTAGCTGTCAAGATCATCTTCCAACATAATTAATGAATAACATACACTCTAATTCATCTATCTTACTTACCAACTTAGCCTATTATTTAATGAGATATATTTTTATATAGTATTTACCCATTTTAACTTTACTCCATTCATCTTTAAAGCAACCTATTTTTTAAAAATAAACTTGTTTCAATATATATGATATTATAAGAATAACACGAGTCATTGTTTGTTTTATCTTCATACATTGATGATCAAAATGCTAAATAACCAAGATGTATAAGAAAAGATAAATAATAATACATTTAAATAGTTACTTTTATGAATAAAGATATTGAATGTTATTCTTAAAACATGTACAAAAATAAATTATTAAAGGTTGTACTAGGTAGGTGATAGGAGTACTTTGGAATATTAATTTGAAGCAATACTTCATAGGTTTAGAGCATTATTGTCCCAATACCCTAACAAAGTAGCTCTTGATTTAGAAATAATGAACATACTCTCCTAGTGAATTTTGAGCAACTTCGATTCAATTTTTGACAAAGTTACATCTAAGGGAAACAACATTTAGTGATGATAAACATTTATTCGTATAGAATATTATATCAACTTCTTTTTATGATGCGTAATCACTTTTGGTTTTTTCTTTTTTAAATTGTAAGTACGATTCATTAACAGTATAAATTTAATTTAACAAGAGGTTGTAAATGTTCACTTTAGGTATAAATTTAAAAATCAAACACAAATACTACTAAAGAAAATAAAAATCAAATTTAATTCAATTTTTTCACTTTTGTTGTCAATACTATAGGTGAAACTATGTCGGAGGAGTTTGATCGAAATCAGGAGATAGCTTCATTGAATAATGAAAAATATTCATTGTTGATGAAAGTCGAAATGCTTGAAACAACTCACAGAGTTGAATTAGAAGACAAGGAGGGAGAAATTTGGGGCTTAAAGCAGAAACTGGATGAGCTAGAAGGAACTGTGCAATTTTACAGTGGTGTATTAGGAGGAAAGGAAAAGGAATTGAGGGACATAAAGAAAAAGCTTGAGGAACAAGATGATAGTAGCTGGAAAAGGGAACAAGGTTTGATTTACACAGGAAAGTATGAGTTGATGAAGATGATGATTAATAACTTGCAAACAAAAATATCTAAATTGGAGAACAAATTGGAGATGCAAGATAATGCAGTTTCTCAAAGGTTTATTGATGAGAACAAAGAAGTTGGTGATTCATCTGGTAAAAAGGTAGATTAATGTGCGTTTGTATTTCATTATCTAATAGGAGTTCTGTTGAATTATTGTTTACCTCAAGAGAACATTTTATTGAAACATCATTGAATCCATATGTAATAGCATTTTAATTTTATTGAATTTGAATCAGTAAGGAAAATGAACAAGGTATAAAGTAAAAAATGAAAGTTAAATTATTGAAATCCATCAATTACACGTCTGATTATTCCTTTTTATATCTTTCAATGAGTAAAGTTTTGGTGTTTGTGCATTATACTTATTTCTTGAATGGATTAAAAGTATTTGCTTGTGTTATTTTTTCTTCACAAGGAGTGTTCAAGAAGTTATGAGATTTTTTTTATAATAATAAAAGGTCATTTTTTATAAAATATAAAATTTCTTTATTTATACACAATCTATCTTGCTCCTACAAGTATTATAAATATTTCCGTACGTGTTAAAAGCCATGCAAATCTTATTTTCTTATATACTTCACAACCATTAAAGGATAGTTTTGTGTACTAAATCTCCCTCCACGTGTTGGATTATGAAGGATCAAACCACTAGGTTATATTGTACATAATCTTACCCTGCATCAATCATTTAACCTACTAAAAATTCTCATTAGATTGTACATCTATTTTGATTTATTTGAAACCTAAAATAATTTTATCTACTAGGTTAAGGAATAAATATTATGCGGATATACTCATAACATTTTCAAATAAAAAGCTATAACAAACTAAGCTAGTGTTTGACCATATATTTTGGGAGTGGATTTTAAATTTATTTTGTAATATCTTTTTGGAAATAATATTTAATCAGATTTTGAAAATCTTATCTTCAAATATTTTCAAGTTTCCAAAAAACTACCTTATACTAATTTATGGTGTTTTGAGATATCCACTCACAAAATTTTAAAGATTTTTTGGAATATAAAAAGCACACATCCAAAAATGACTACAAATATTTAAAACCACTACTTCAAAAACTCAAATTTTCAATTTCAAAATAAATGGTCAAACGGGAGTGAAATATAATTATTTATTATTTTTTAATTAAATAAGTTCTTGAATAGTGGGGAGGGTTAGGGAAGCCTTAAGTAGCACGACTTAGTTAACAAGCTCCTTGTCACGCCCCAAGCATACACCCTGGGCGGGACTGGCACTCGAAGACCATTGTTGGCCCCAAGAGAACTCTTGGTCTGATTTACTTAACTCAGTGGAAGACAATATCCATATCTATAATGATCAATGAACTTAACTGAACTGAATAATAAAATAACTGAGAATATTTTAAAGATTAAACATTCAACTTGGCCAAAAGTGGCAACCCAAGTCTTTAACATAAGAATGATAATGCAAAGACTATTGAACTACTAATTGTCTATGAAGCCTCTAAAACAAAGATGGATGTCGGGATAGGACCCCCGATAATCCTAACATCTGAAAGACTAGAAAGCAAATAAAGGAGTCCTCGAGAATACAAGAAGGCTCACCAATAGACTCTGAATGCTCAAGCTGGATTAACGAGGCGCTGGATGATGATCCTGCACTACAAAAGAATAACTAAGGGAACCCTTTTTTATATAAGATTCTATTCAGCACCAGCCGAAATACTTTATGATGAAATTAAGCCAATTATACAAGTTGTAAAAATTGGATTAACTAGAGAAATGATCATACCAGAAAAGATAGAAGAACAAGACGAAATACAAAAAGTTGAGATACCAGCATTTTATACAGGAAAACGAATTATTGGAATAGCTACTATCTTAAATGAGTTAACATCTAATTACTTAAACGAAAATTCGATATGGAGTTATTACTCAAGGGAGCAAACAATGATATATTCAAATTGTCGAGAAATTAGAGCAGCAGATATGGAAGAACTCAGGCAATGGGCACTAAGTCTACTAAAACCTGAGCAACAGCCAACTACAAGAGCTATAAGAAAGAACTTTATCTCATCGGAAATAATGACAAGATATTGTAAAACTATCGGACACAAATATCCGGATCATCAATGTTCTAAATGCCAAGGAGAAGATAATGTAATCCCAGATGTACAGCTGGAGTAAAGACAAGAAGCAACAAAAGCCGACAAGATAAAGAAATGAGATAGAAATCAGCAAAGGAGGAAAAGTTGTTTGTCCTAATAGGAAAAGTTAGTGGAAGGAAAAGTTAATGGGAATAAAGATATAAATGTAAAGTAGTAACGTGTGTACATTACTATAAGTTAGTGGAACTTTAGATAAAGTAGTATAGCAACGTGTTAGATTAGTAGTAATATGTACAAAAGAATGAATAGTATTAAAGATGTAAAGTTACTATAGTTAGATGTAAAGTAACCATAGTATAGAAAAAGTAACTATAGTAAGGTTACTTATATTTGTATAAATAGATAGCCATTATGGCATAAATAGGCAAGACTTTCTACACGGAAAACAAGCCTCTCTTTGTAATCAAAATACTCTCAATAAAAATATATCAGTTTCAAAGCTAAGCTATGGAGCAAAATAATCCAGATATCACACAGGTACATATATTTATGATTATGCATAGCTAAAATCTATTAATTCCTGAATATCATGGCATAATTAAATAAGTTTATATTAGTTATTATATACTAGAATTATTTAAGCATGCTTTTCAGTTTGTTAACATGAGGAAAAAACGAAAAACTTCCAGACTATGCCATCCTAAGGTTGAAACCATAGGCGAGGAAGCCGTGAGGGGAGTAAACAAAGTTGAAGGCGCCGTTAGGAAGTAATTACCTTTGAAAGTACGATGTTAACAGTGACAGGAAAACATGTTAAAATAATCTAGTTTATAGTAATCTAATATAGACCTTTTGTTATGCATATGGTATAAGGGAATTATAGTTAAATAATCATGAATATCTTTTTACATGATGAAATGATATTAAATTATAAAATACTAATCTTGTATGTATTAAGAAACATAGAAATTATGGAATTAAAACAAATAATATGGCAGCAGATATTCGAAGAAGAAGAAGAAGAATTAATGAATCAACTATGGTATGAAGATGAAATTCCATAATTTAACTTAAGTGATTTAGAAATTCAATATTCAAATTAATGATAAATCAAGAATACTTAGAATATTGGCAACAAACTATAATAGATATTACTTTATTATGTAATTTAATTAAAGAAAACATAGAAGCATTTCAACAAACTCACGACATACAATATATAGAGTATATAATAGAAAACATAAAAGAAATTATAAGATTAATACCTCTAGAAAAGATGTATTATGACAAAATTAATTCATAATATCGAAAGAGATTATGGAAGAAACACCTACCTGGCTCTTCTCAACTCATGGATACTCAACTCAATATAAAGCAATAAAACACATGCGATATACATTTAAAGCTTATAAAATAACTGAAAACAATCTTAGTTCGTTAAAGATAAAGCACTAACAAACTTAACTTTACTCATTTAGAAAGTAATATAACTTCCGTGGGAGATTCTCTAATCGATAACCATCACTATAAGCCTACGTAATGGTACAATGTTTTACCTCATGTTGCCAAGGACCGTCCTATACCTTGCCATCGATATAGAACCTGAACTACTAAGTGGATCCACTAGTCTATGCTAAAAAGCACTAAGGAATCATATAAAAAGTATGATCCTTTTTCTGCCCATGATGACTACATGGTTTATGAGGGTTGAGTTAATATGAACTCACATCCCCATATCGGTGCTCAATACTACTCCCAAAATATACTTAGCTCATATGTTTTTAAAACAACTTTTTCTCTGGTTTGAGATAATTGGTCAAACTTAGCTTAAAAAGCTCTCTTGGAATCAATGTTCCCTTTTGTTGTTCAAAACTCTTTTGGAAATCTCAGTTTCCTCTCATCTTAAATATGAAAACATTTACTCTTGGGAATACTTTGTTCCCATATATCATTTTAAAGAAAATGACCTTTGCTCTTACTCTTTACTCAACTTCAAAACTTAAGTCTTAAAACAAAGTTAAAACGTTTAGAAAGGACATATGAAAACTTGAAATGAACTTCTCTTACTTGGCTCTTGACTTCTCTTGACTTTGGTCTTAATTACTCTTGACTTGACTCTTAACTGATCCTTGAATTGAATTATGGATTCTAGGATTATGATTCATGTTTGGAACGATCTCATGTTGTTTAGGAAAGATTTTAGATAACTAATCATGAGAAAACACCAAAAATCAAGATTTGAAGGTGGGTCCGCGACGCGGAGGCATAATTAAATTTTGGTTTCGAAAATGTCTTTTGAGGCAGAACACCTTGTGTCAGCTCCGCGACGCGAAGTTGAAACTTCAAATCTGGGCACTAGGATTGCAACGCGCGGCCACCCTCTGATTTCGTCCGACAAAATTTTTTCTTCGTTTTCCAGCCTTAATTCACCCAATCTCGATTCGTTTTCTCAAATTACTTTTAGATACAGATACCCAACAAATTTACCTAAGAACCTAACCTGAAACAACTCTGTAATACGACGTAACGAACTCAAAAACTTCTCAATTCATCCCAATTCAACAACAACATTCAAATTCAAGAATTCATGTTAAGAACATCACCTTCCAAACTCTTGTATGACGAATTTCACTGAAAAAAACATGTTTGGCACATGGGTGAATGAATCCAATGCTATGAGAGACTCACATACCCTGTAGGGTCAATTCGTTGGCGAATCCGCAACCAAAATCGATCGTTCTTGCTGAATCTTGCTTTTCCTCTTCTCCTTTCTCTTGCGTTCTTTCTCCAAAGCCCTAACACTATTTCTCAAAAGTGTAAACATAACTAAATTAGTTTTGACCCCAACTATTTTATTAAAAATGGATTTAATTAATTGGGTAAGGAAAAGACCAAACTACCCTAAAAAATCTAGATTGGGCATTTCCTTATTCGAACAACCCAATTTTCAAAGGGGATAACTCACTCATACAAACTCGGAATCGCGTAAATTTGGCGGCGTTGGAAAGATCATTCCAAGATCTTTCCAACATATATGGAAATACACCTAACTCATCCTGAGCTAGGAGTTATGGTCGTTTGAATTTTACCAAAAACTCACTTTAACTTACTTAAAATTTTCCAGATTTCCTTATACTTTCCAAAAAAAACTATTTCCAGATATTAAACTTCCTTCTAGTTCTTTCTAGTTTTGGGATGTTACAATATCTCCCCCTTGGGAACATTCGTCCTCGAATGAGATTTACTCTTACTAAGCTAAGGGTGGTAACATCAAGTTCAAACATCCCAAAAACAATTTCAAATAAAGAACATGCTCACTCATAATTTAGATAGTACTAAGAAGAAAATTAGTACCTTGGTCTACATTTTCTCCGGTTTCCAAGAGATGTGGATATCTCTTTTTCATATCCTCTTCAGCTTCCCAAGTAGCTTCTTCAACAAATTGGTTCCTCCAAAGGACTTTGACTGACACAACCTCCTTTGTTCTCAATTTGCGAACTTGGCGATCTAGAATCTGAACCGGAATCTCCTCATAAGATAAGCTATCCTTGATCTCAATATTTTCAGTTGATATGATCAATGAAGGATCGCCCATACACTTCTTCAACATGGAGATGTGAAACACCGGATGAACCGCTGCTAATTCCTGTGGTAGCTCCAACTCATAAGCTACATTGCCAATCCTCTTGGCTATTCTATAAGGTCCAATATACCGGGGACTAAGCTTCCCCTTCTTACCAAATATCATAACACCCTTCATGGGTGAAACTTTTAAATATACCCAATCATCTACCTCGAACTCTAACGCCCTTCTCCTAACATCAGTGTTGGATTTCTGACGACTCTGTGTTGTTTTTCAATCTCTATTGAATTACTTTCACCTTCTCCATAGCTTGATGAACTAAATCTGGTCCTATCAACCCTGCTTCACCAACTTCAAACCATCCAATAGGAGATCTGCATCTTCTTCCATAAAGAGCTTCATAAGGAGCATTGGATGCTCGAGTGATAACTGTTGTTGTAAGCAAACTCAATGAGAGGTAGGTGATCATCCCAATTCCCTTTGAAATCAATCACACAAGCCATTAACATATCTTCTAATGTTTGATTAGTGGGCTCTGTTTGTCCGTCAGTCTGAGGATGAAAGGCAGTACTTAAGTTCACTTTTGAACCCAAACCTTTCTGAAAAGATTTCCAGAATTGTGCAGTAAATTGTGCACCTCTATTTGAAATAATGGAGATTGGAACTCCATGAAGTCTTACCACCTCCTGAATATATAACCTGTCATAATCTTCTGCTGAATGGGTAGTCTTTACCAGCAGAAAATGGGCTGATTTTGTCATTCTGTCGACGATCACCGAAATAGAATCATACTGTCAGCGAGACCTTGGAAGGCCTATGATGAAATCCATATTAATCATCTCCCACTTCCATTTAGGAAGTTCTATATTCTACACCAAACCACCGGGCCTTTGGTGCTCCACTTTAACTTGTTGGCAATTTGGACACTTGGCAACAAATTCTGCAATGCTCTTTTTCATACTATTCCACCAATACACTTCTTTCAAATCACGATACATCTTTGTGGAACCCGGATGAATGGAATATCTGGAGCTATGAGCTTCCTCCATGATCCTCTCTTGGAGTCCATCCACCATTGGTACACACAACCTACCTTGATATCTCAATACACCATCTCCCTCTTGTTCAAAAGCTAATACTTTTTTCTTATGAACATTTGCCTTCAATTCAAGCAAAATAGGGTCTTGGTCTTGCTTGCCTTTTACTTCTGACAATAATGATGACTCAGCCCCATTTGTCATCGCTATACCTACCTTCTGTGGAATCCATAAGTCTGACTCCCAGGCGTGCCAGTCTATGCACATCTTTTGCTAACTCTTTCCTTCCTTCTTCAACATGGGTGGTGCTACCCATAGACAACCTGTTTAAGGAATCAGCAACAACATTTGCCTTACCTGGGTGGTAAAGAATACTCATGTCATAGTCCTTGAGTAACTCTAACCACCTTCTCTATCTGAGATTAAGATCTTTCTGAGTGAACACATATTGAAGGCTCTTGTGATCTGTGAACACATCCACATGAACACCATAAAATAATGGTGCCATATCTTCAAAGCGAAAACTACAGCAACCAACTCTAGATCATGGGTTGGATAATTCTTCTCATGAAGTTTCAACTGTTTGGAGGCATAAGCTATAACTTTGCCATTCTGCATTAAGACACAACCCAAACCAACTCTAGATGCATGACAATACACCACAAAACCTTGAGTACCTTCTGGTAAGGTCAAAGCTGGGGCAGTAGTCAACCTCTTTTTCAATTCCTGAAAGCTTTTCTCACAAGCTTCAGACCATTGAAATTTCATTGTCTTCTGAGCCAACTTGGTCAAAGGAGACGAAATAGATGAGAACCCCTCTACAAACCTTCTATAATAGCCAGCTAAACCCAAGAAACTCCTAATATCAGTTGGAGATGTGGGTCTAGGCCAATTCTGCATTGCCTCAATTTTCTGAGTATCAATTTTAATTCCCTCTCCAGATACAATATGGCCTAAGAATGCCACAGACTCAAGCCAAAACCCACACTTAGAGAAGGTGACATACAACTCCTTATCTTTCAAAGTCTGGAGAACTATTCTGAGATGGCTAGCATGATCTTCTTCATTCCTTGAATAGATTAGTATGTCATCAATGAAGACGATAACAAACATATCTAAATAAGGTTTGAAGACTCTATTCATAAGATCCATGAACGTTGCTGGTGCATTGGCCAAACCAAAGAACATGACCAAAAACTCATAATGACCATATCTGGTTCTGAAAGCTATCTTTGGAATATCACATTCCCTTACTCTTAATTGATGATTGCCTAATCTTAGGTCAATTTTTGAAAAACATGAAGCACCATGAAGCTGATCGAAAAGATCATCAATTATCGAAAGAGGGTACTTATTCTTGATAGTAACCTTGTTCAACTGATGGTAATCTATACACATCCTAAGAGAACCATCTTTGTTTCTCACAAACAACACTGGAGCACCCCAAGGTGAGACACTTGGTCGAATGAAGCCCTTATCTAATATATCCTTTAACTGCTCTTTCAAACGTATTTGCAACGTAAGGGGTTACAAAAGATAAATTTGCTCCTGGGTCTAGCAAAGCATAAACATCAAGTAAAGACTTTGATCATACCAGTGACAACATCTGGAGAGTTCTCTTACTCTTGGCGACTAGTGATTGCATAAAGGCAGTTTGATCCTTCGCCAGTACCGGAAGTAGCTCCTCTAGGTGCAGCCCTGTCTGGTGGAGCAACTGATGAAGACTAGGCTCTATTGCCTGGATTTCCACTAGCTTGCTTATTCTTAAGACACTCTTTCATGAAGTGTCCCTCTTGCCCACACTTGAAACAACCTGTCTGTCCATCACGACACTTACCTGAGTGGTTTCTACCACATCTACCACATCTACCACATACAAGAGCCCAACTACCTCCTCGTGCCACACTACCTTGAGACTGTGCTGGTCTAGCTTTGAAGTTTTGTGAATTCTGGCCATTATACTCACCTTTGTTCTTAGGTGCAGGTGCACTAGCAAATGATGGTGCAGACCCCTTTTGCTTCTTAAAGGACTAACGATTAACACTACCCTTCTGCTGCCCAAACTCATTTCCTGTCTTCGCTTTCTTATTCTTGAACTTCTCTTTATCTCTAAGCTTTTCTTCCTCTACCTGCTGCACATAGACCATCAACCTTGAAATGTCCATGTCCCCAATAAGCATTGATGCCCGACTCTCTTTGCTTGATAGACGGTCTAACCCAGCAACGAACAAGCTTACTCTACTTCTCATGTCCTTAACCATCTCGGGAGCATAACGGGATAGTTGGGTGAACTTCAACCCATATTCATGAACACTTAGAGAATCCTTCTTAAGTGTGAGGAACTCATGTACCTTGGCCTCTTTCAGCTCCTGGGGAAAGAAACGCCCTAAGAAAGCTTCCTTAAAACAGGCCCAACTCACAGGTGGTGCATCCTCAGCTCTACCCCTTTCCACTGATCAAACCAGGTCCTAGCAACATTCTTCATCTGATATGAAGCTAGCTCAGCTCTCTCAATATTAGCAACATGCATCACGTCGAGTACCTTTTTCAGTTCCACAATGAAGTTCTCTGGATCTTCAGTAGTGCTGGAACCAGTGAAACTTGGAGGATTCATCCTCAAGAACTCACGAATCCTTGACGTGTCAGCCTTTTCTTGTCGAGCCCCTCTTTTCTGCCCAACCTGGTTAGTCACAGTTTGGCTCAACATCCGGATAGCCTCACAGAACTCAGCATTGGTGACTTTGCCTTGAGGTTGCACTTCAGGTGCATTGGATAACTCTTGCTCTTCAATATTTCTCCTAGTTGGACGACATCTGACTGCTCTTCGTGAAGGCATGATTATCTGAAAACACGCGCAAGCACGAATTAGAAGAAACTTTTTTAAAGATCAAACTCTAACGCACGAAAATAGTGTAAAAGAAGTGAGATAATTTCCTAAGTTTTGCAGCCTCCTAATTATAGATGTGGCGCGCTTCACACCGATAACTGGGACTCTACAGACACGACTTCATAGACTTCCTAGGACTCTTGAACTCTATGCTATGATACCAAGTTTGACACGCCTCGAGCCTACACCCTGGATAGGACTACCACTCAAAAACCATTGCTGGCCCCAAGCGAACCCTTTGGCCTAGCTTACTTAACTCAGCGAAAGACAATATTCATATCTATAATGATCAATGAACTTAACTGAACTGAATAATCAAATAACTGAGAATGTTTAGAGGATTAAGCATTCAACTTGGCCAAAAGTGGCAACCCAAGTCTTTAACATAAGAATGATAATGCAAAGACTACATAACTACTAACTGTCTATGAAGCCTCTAAACCAAAGAGGGATGTCGGGACAGGACCCCTGATCATCCTAACATCTGAAAGACTAGAAAGCAAATAAAGGAGTCCTCAGGAATGCAAGGAGGCTCACCAAGACTCTGAATGCTCAAGATGGATCAACGAGGCGCTGGATGCTGATCCTGGTTACTTGCGTCTGCATCATAATAAAAGGCAGGCCAACTGGCATCAGTACATTGAATGTACGAGTATGCGAGTTGGAATGCTAACAAACATAGGCTCGAAAGAGATTATGGAAGAAACACCTACCTAGATCTTCTCAACTTATGGATATTCAACTTAA
The DNA here is from genome assembly GCF_900185275.1 of Solanum verrucosum. Lineage (NCBI taxonomy): Eukaryota > Viridiplantae > Streptophyta > Magnoliopsida > Solanales > Solanaceae > Solanum > Solanum verrucosum. The sequence continues at coordinate 760,190 of NW_026020360.1, forward strand.
TATAAAGTAACAAAACACATGCAATATATATATACAGCTTATAAAACAACTGAAAACAATCTTAGTTCATTAAAGATAAAGCAATAACAAACTTAACTTTACTCATTTCGAAAGTAATATAACTTATGTGGAAGATTCTCTAACCGACAACCATCACTATGAGCCTAAGTGATGGTATAACGTTTTACCTCACGTTGTCAAGGACCGTCCTATACCTTGCCATCGGTATAGAACCTGAACTACTAAGTGGATTTACTAGTCTATACTAAAAAGCACTAAGGAATCATCTAAAAAGTATGATCCTTTTTCTGCCCATGATGGCTACATGGTTTATGGGGGGTTGAGTTAATATGAACTCGCATCCCCATATCGGTGTTCAATACTACTCCCAAAATATACTTAGCTCATATGTTTTTAAAACAACTTCTTCTCTGGTTTGAGATAATTGCTCAAACTTAGCTTAAAAAGCTCTCTTGGAATCAATGTCCCCTTTTGCTGTTCAAAACACTTTTGGAAATATCAGTTTCCCTCATCTTAAATGTGAAAACATTTATTCTTGGGAATACTTAGTTCTCATATATCATTTTAAAGAAAATGACCTTTGCTCTTACTCTTTATTCAACTTCAAAACTTAAGTCTTAAAACAAAGTTAAAACGTTTGAAAAAGACTTATGAAAACTTGAAATGAACTTCTCTTACTTGACTCTTGACTTCTCTTGACTTTGATCTTAACTGCTCTTGACTTGACTCTTAACTGATCCTTGAATTGAATTATGGATTCAAGGATTATGATTCGTGTTTTGAACGATCTCATGTTATTTAGGAAAGAGTTTAGATAGCTAATCATAAGAAAAGACCAATAATCAAGATTTGAAGGTGGGTCCGTGACGCGGAGGCATTATTAAATTTTGGTTCTGAAAACATCTTTTGAGGCAGAACACCTTGTGTCAGCTCCGCGACACGAAGTTGAAACTTCAAATCTAGGTACTTGGCGCGGCCACCCTCTGATTTCGTCCGACAAAATTTCTTCTTCGTTTTCCACTCCCAATTCACCAAACTCTGTTCTTTTGCTCAAATTACTTTTAGATATAAATACCCAACAAATGTACCTAAGAACCTAACCCGAAACGACTCTGTAATACGACGTAACGAACTCAGAAACTTCTTAATTCATCCCAATTCAAGAACAACATTCAAATTCAAGAATTCATGTTAAGAACATCAACTTTCAAACTCTTTCAGGATGAATTTCGCTGAACTAAACATGTTTGGCACGTGGGTGAATGAACCCAATGCTATGAGAGACTCACATACCCTGTAGGGTCAATTCCTTGGCGAATCCGTAATCAAAATCGTTCATTCTTGGTGAATCTTGTTTTTCCTCTTCTCCTTTCTCTTGCATTCTTTCTCCAAAAGTCCTAACTTTATTTCTCAAAAGTGTAAACTGAACTAACTCAATTTTGACCCCAACTTTTTTATTAAAAATGGATTCAATTAATTGGGTAAAGGAAAGACCAAACTACCCTTCAAATATCCGGATCGGGCATTTCTTTATTCGAACAACCCAACTTCCAAAGGGGATAACTCACTCATACGAACTTGGAATTGCACAAACTTAGCGGCGTTGGAAAGATCATTCCAGCAGCTTTCCAACTATATCTGGAACTACACCTAACTCATCCTGAGTTAGGAGTTATGGTCGTTTGAAATTTACCAAAAACTCACTTTAACTTACTTAAAATTTTCCAGATTTCCTTATACTTTCCAAAAATAACTATTTCCAGATTTTAAACTTCCTTCTAGTTCTTTCTAGTTGTGAGATGTTACAATCCTCGACACATTTTTCAGGTCCTTCTCTTATCATGCCATCACACATAGAAAACACTTGGTCTTCACCCCTATTCATTAAAAAAATAAAGTGACATTTAGTGGCAATAGATTTTCCTTCTAGCAATAATAATTTTTTCCACAAAAATATAGTGACATTTGGGTTAATTTTGTTGCATCTAGAAAAGCTAACATGTTTAGCAATATTTCTATACAATGATGGTTATAAATACCTATATTTATTATTGTCGTTAAATATAATATAACGATAATGATATTATTAGCCGCTAAATAATTGCTGCAAAATCTTCTTCTTGTAGTGGGAGCAAAATAGGCGGGCAGAGATCCTAAAGGGGGCTATCATACACATTCATCCCAGAAGTACTATTTTTCTCCAATGTGAAACAATCTAAAAGCTTAATGTTGTGACCTATGATAAAATAGTTTTTGGAATATAATTATTAATTATTGTACGTGAAATTTATGTGGACCTACATAGCCAAATAGATCATTTAAAAGTTGTAGAGCTTGTCCGAATTCTACAAGTGATTTTGTCAGTTAGATGTAAGAATCTTGGCATTCAAAAATCCCCAACAGGCAACCAATTCATTGTCAAGGAGAATATTTCTTGGTTTGAGATCCCAATAAACTAGTGATATTTGACAATCATAATGAAGATAATGAATTGCACTAGCAACATCAATAGAAATATTGAGCCTTTGTAGAAATTCCAATCTTCTTGGCAGAACATTTGGTCTTGAATTATTTTGATGCAGAAGTCCTTCAAACTTCCATTAGTCATAAACTCGTAAACCAGTGCCTTAAATTTGTTGCTACTGTAAACATGTAGCTTAACTAAATTCTAATGTCTAATATTTTTCAAGGCCTCACATTGTGCTATGAAACTTTTGATAGATCCATATTGTAAAAGATTCAATACTTTTATAGTAGCATGCTTACCAACCGTTTCTAAAATATTCTTATAACCACTTGAAGACTAAAACTTGACAACTTATTACTATACCTGACATCTTCTTACGAGAAAGATCTAAAACTTGAAGACTCTTTAGTGAACTGAAAGTGGAAGGTATGATTGTGAAATAAATTCCTTTTCATTATTAAGTTAACAAGTGTACAAGGAATTTCACCAGTGAGATTACTAAAAGAGACATTTAATGATAAGAGATTTTTGAGGCTATTGATTTCTTTGGGGAGCGTACCAGTCAAGTTTTTACCGGAAAGGCTTAGAATAACTAAAGAAGAGGCGAGACACATTTCTTTGGGTATTAAAACGATAAAATTGTTTGGCATTTTTTGACATTTTTGACCAAAATTGAAGTTAATCTAACTCTAAGATTGTTATGATAAAGATTTAACCTTTTTAAAAGGCTCAGATTTGTAATGGAGAAGGGTATACTACATGAGCCTATTTTGGGATAGGTATAAATATCTTAGCTTATAAAGATTCTCAATAGTCAGAGGGATGATAACTGTGAGTTGGATTCCGCTCAGCCAAAGCTCTTTCAATTTGAAAAATCGCTCAATCTCTATCGGGATACGTCTTGAAAAACCGATTGTTTGACAAGTCGACAAATGCCAGATTACTTGAGAGGTTGTTGAAAAACTCATAAAATGTCCCTTCAAACACGTTGTTTTGCATAAATAAACAATTTATGTTAGTTATCATCATATTTCTCAGTCCCAAATTGATTATTATGCATGCCAAAAAGATACAAATTATGCAACTTATTGAACCTAGGAACATGTCCTCCAAATTTATTTCCTCCAACAACGTACACCTCCAAAGTTACTCACTTCATTCAAATTTATGTGGTGCAAAAAGTGTTGATTTTTAAAAAGTCAAGTGTTTGATCAAGTTTTCGGGAGAAAATAAGTTTTTTTGGAGAGCGGCGAAAGTTGTGTCTACAATAATTTCATCAAGGGGTGAATAAAATCAAGTTGAGGACCCACAAAACCACAAACCGATACAAAAATTTTTGACTAGTGGTTTCATTTGACTTGGTTTAGTATTGAAAATACCCCGATCATATTTAGGTTGGTTTGATTTTAACTTTAAAAGAAGTTAACCCGAAACCAAACCATTCTTACATTATATATATAATTTTAATTTATTTTGTACATAAAAGTTTTTATTTTAATTTGATATAATTTATAAATATTTCTTATACTTTTCCATAATTTTTATTTTTATCATACTATTTCAAGTATTACTTGAAATTTTGAATAATCCACCACTAGCGACTGTCCAGAAACTTTGAATGGAGTCCCACTACTAGTGATTGTCCACAAACTTATCAATAGTAACTGCTCAAACTGTTCTTAATGGTAGAACTTTATATAAGAGCATCACAGATTGGGTCCCTAAGCACAAAATTCATTCTAAAAACTAAGCAATCTCAGTGGTAAGTTTTGGCTGGAGGTTACTCCACCATTAGTCACGATTTCATAACAATGGCTGGAGGTATGTCGATTCACTATTTCCACTGTGATATCACTCAAAAGAGGTGTTCTCTATGCTCGAAAGATGTAAATATCTTACATTTGGTATAAGGGCAGAACAAATTTACCTCTGTCTTGTTATATTTTGAAGATTGCATAGGATTGGTTTGATAGATATTACTACTCCTAATAAATGTAGTACATGTTTGTGGAAATATTAAATGAAGAGGGACCCATATGTACTTTTCCATTAATGAAACAAAGAGATGGCACTGCCTCTATTTGGAAAGTCACCGGGTAATTGGAATTAATGTAATTACTAGGGTGGTAAGTATCAGCGTAATAATTACACAATCTAGTAATTATGCTGATCTGTTTGTTTGCGACTATGTAATTACATGTAATGACCCATTTAGTCGTTTTGAGTATTAGAACTTTTTATTTAATAAAATACTTTCCGATAGATTCTAAATGTGTATTTTGGACTATTCGTAATTACAATTATGAATTTAGTGGGATAGTTTTGATAATTCATTTAGTTGGTGGTTAAAGAATATGTCATTAAAATTAGTAGGGGGTCACTTCTACCACTTTTATAATTAGTCTTTTAATAATTAAGGTACTAGTAACATGTAGAAGTGAAGAAAAAAAAGTCGAGAACTAAGCAGAAGCCCTACGAGAGAGGCAGAGGAAAACATCACAATCATCCTTCATCAGGTAAAATCGTAATAAGTTTAATTCACGTATGGGTTGATGTCATATTTTTATTAATATATTAATTAGATGGGGAAGAAGGGAAAATTGATATTGGCAAGGTGTTTTATATGTTGTGCCTATATGTTGCTGCTGCAACATTCTGCCTGCAATCATTGGTAATGATTACCAAATAATTGAGGCATTTATTTGATTAATGATATGAAGAATTGGAATATAAAAGCTTAGGTGTATATGGTAGAAGTTTCGCTGCCACTGGTTTCGTAACCAGTGTCTTTAACTTTTAAACATTATAATTTTGTTACCTTATTATAAAATATATTTTGATATATTGCGATATGTAATTAAATATTAGGTGTATTGAATTATATAAATTCCATTAAAATTATGCTAATTTGAAGAATTTTGATTTAACCTTAGGCTTGAACTTTAGGAAATTGATTTATAATTTTTGGTGAATTTTGGTCTGAGCTAGACATAGCGTAATATGGGTGCCTATAGACTCATTAACATACAAATTATGCATACTTGATAGATTTGAAACCTTTTGGAGGCATTGAGGAAAGGCAAAGCTTTGGAAAGTTAGCTTGCTCGACTTCGATTCCTCGGTGGAGGTAGGCTATGGTTCATTCTATGTGATAGATAGACTCTTAATAGTGATTGATAGTCATTGAGTGATATTGTGAATTTCTCTATGTACTTGGTGGTGTGGCTTGGCTAATTTGTGTGTTGTTTATGATTAGTCAGACATTCTGAGAGCGTGAAATTTATAATCTTGAATCTTCTTTATCGAAGTGATGTCTTGAATAAAGAAGGCTTGATGAAATATCATTAATGAAGTGAAAAGTGGTGATAATAAATGATAAATTAATGATATATTTGGATCGAGTGCCACGGGCCGACACGAAATTATTAGACCGGGTGTCACATTTCGACATGATATTATTGGATCGGGTGTCATGTTCCGACACGATATTATTGGATTGGGTGTCATGTTGTGACACGATATTATTGAATCGAGTGTCACGTTTCAACACAGTAACATTGATGAAAAACATATTGAATTAACTGAATGTACTCAATCTCAAAGAACCCATTTCCCAAATGAGCGTGGTGTGGAAGAGTCCTTGTGTGTGTGCTTGATATTGTGATTGCTTATGTACTTGCTTCGGTTGTCACTTGTTCATGTTGTTTGTTGCTTGTCACCGGCTAAGTGCTATAGTTGATTTTATAATATTACTTTATGCTTATTTGTCACTATTTTGAGTCGGACGATGATATTTACTCAGTACATGTTCCCCTGTACTAAGCCCTACTTGTGTTTTTCTTCGTTTTCTTTTGTGGAGGGCAACGAGTGTACGAACGACTTCAATTCACCCTCAGCTCTAGCAAATCTTCAGTATACCAGGTTCCAGTGTGAGCTATTCATTCAAGCTCGTGTTGGATTCTCATCGGTCATGGCATGATGCCCTTAGTTTTCGGACATAAACTATTTTATTTTTTTATTTTTGTGTCTTTGATACTCTAAGACTTAGTAATTGGAGATTAGATGTCCTTGATGTGACGACTTTCAGGTTTTGGGAAACGATATTTAATAGACGTTAGTAGATTTGTGTTTCTTACATTAAGTAGATTTAAGCTTCCGCATTATGATGAGTATTTTGTAAGTTAAACGATAAATATAAGTTGGGTTGAATTCATTGGTTTGCCCACCTAAAAGGTTAGGTGTGGGTGCAACCCATGACTCGTTTTGGGTCGTTAATAACTTGGTTTCAGAGCGTTAGGTTTGGTGATCTCATCACACAAGGACATGTCTAGTAGAGTCTTGCAGAACGGTATGGGGATGCCTTTACTTTTCTTCGAGAGGCTATAGGTCCTTAGGAAAACTCCATTCCTTCTTCTTTCATGTTATTACTTGAATCCAATTGGTATATAGGTGATACAAATTGGTATCTTACCTTCTTCACTCTATTTCACATATGGTCAGTACTAGAAAGAGAGGATGTGTCCTTGGAAATAGACAACTTTTCTCGATTCATTGTGGGCATGAAATGACTAGTGACTATCATGATCTCTTTATTAAGTTCTTAGAGTTGAAACTCTATTTTTCAAGGGTACTGAATACGAATCGGGGATAAGGCAACAATAATTGCCCGCTCTATCATCCCAGGCACAACGGCCTCAACCTGAGAGGCACACACATTAGCAGACTGGGCCAGATGGCCCATATTGTATAGCATAGCTTTGGTGATAGGGGGTCAGGAGGCAGTAGCAGATGTAGCAACAGAGGTAGGGGGTGTAGCAGATGATCTAGAAGGTGAAGAAGTGGAAGGACCAGAGGTAACTGTAGGCTCACTGGCCTGAGGAGGAAGTATAACCTTGGTCGACAGAATATCAACATCAACTACCGGGGACGTATCTACCGGTGAAGCTCTCCATTTATTGGCCTCATCTCTGAAGTACTCGACCTCGATACTTCAGATTTCAAGTCTTCTCAACCCTTGGAATACGGGCATGTATGCATAACTCGGTGATCAACACCGGAAATGGAAGGGAGGTCTGACTCTTCTTGGCCCTCATTTCCATCTCCTGCTCAATGAGCAGAACCAAATTTAACCTTTGTCGATCTATAATCGACCCTAGACAAGCAGCCTTCGGATGCCGGAAGATTGACTTATTCTGTGAAGGTGTGATGGTGCTGCTAAAGAACCCGAACCAGTACCTGGAAGCAACATTCAAGTTCATCTTGTCAATCGGTGCACCTGCCTCGATCCACCTCGGAGTAACATCAGAAAAGAGGGGTGCTAGCCACCCCTTTAGATACCCTAGGGTCTTCTTCTTGACTAAGTCGGGGTAATCATGCATGAAATCTCGTGAACACCCGAGTACCTCATTTATCTCTGTGCTGCTACATTTGACCTTGTTCCCTCGAACAACCAGGAAGTAAACTAGCTTGAAGGCACTTGCCTTTCCTTTCCCTTTCGGCACCAACTCTCATTATGCCACATAAAACTCCCGGACCCAAGTAGGGATGTAAGGGACTCGGGGTTTAGTAAAAACTTCAAATTTGTGGAGCTTCAAAGTGTTCCACACCGCAGGATACCTGTCCACCACCCCGTAGTAGACAACACATTTTCTTCCAAAATAGTCCTTGAACCCTCGGCCTTAAGTTGGTTGAGTGACCGGGGAGGAAGATGAACTAGTGGGCTTGTACAACTATCTGAGCTGGAGGTGCAGGAGGCGTAGGAGAAATTGGGATCCTAGATGGATAATTCATTTCCTTGTAGCGTAGCTCCGCTCAATTAGCTTGTAGGAGTTGGTCATCTTTCGGCTCAAAAATGGATGTCGGAGAACTGTCCTTAGACTGGCCCTCACTGCTGGAGGGAGTGAGGTATGTGGAGTAAATACCCTCGCTATCGGAGCTCTCCTCTGCAAGTGTCGGTTGCAAAGGGCAATTGCCCTTGCCCTCTCCCCTTATTGGAGGAAGTTTAGTAGTCGGGGTCTGGCAGGCAGCAGCCTCCTTATTGATTACTATTCTATGTGCCCTCTTTCGAGGCGATTTATTCCTTCCTGCTACTTTGGGTGTAGCCATTTCTGTAACATAAAACTACACATGTTAGATGCAATTCGAAGAAAAAGCAAAGTATGAAAAACTGCACAGAAAGACTCGCCGAACCCCTTTGGCAAGCCATGTCGGGCTCGCTGAAAGTTCCAGAGTAAAATAACTAAAAAATAAAAGTAGGTTGGCAACGCCTAGGGCCAATCGGCGGATCGCTGACACCATTCTGTGAACTAGAAGTGGTACGCTGAAAGTTACAGAACAATTTCAAAAATCTAGGGCGTAGAAGGGTGATCAAAAGTTATTTTCAGCGAGTCATCGAGTAAACTGGGTGAGCTCTAACAAATCGCCGAAAGTTACAAAACTCAGACTCACAAAATAGGGAATTAAAAGGTGATCTAGGGGACTTTAGGGGAACTACTGAACCACTCAGCGAGCTCGACCCAGCTTGCCAATTAGTCCAACCTGCTAGATTTGTACCCCGTACATAAAAATCTAACATGCAGCCCACGAAAAAGAAATTAAACTATCATTTCATGCAATTCAACTAAGACCTATTCCTACGAGGTACATAGACTTTACCTGATTTGGCTAAAATTGGCCAATTGATGTATTTTGCCCTTAAGAATGACGTCAACCACTTTATCATTGGGAAAAACTCAACAACTAGCACAATTCGGGGTTACTCAGACTTCACCCCACTAGACCTATAATAATTTCAACACAACCCAACAATTTTAACAATCATTAGCACGAGAATTCATTGTCTAAGTCCAATTAATCACAATTTCAACTAAATACAGACAAATAAACCATCAAACGATAAACAAAACAACAACAATAACATATAACACATACAGAATGATCATGCATTTGATTACAACCAATTGTAAAATAGAGTTCGATAAACCAACCCTGTATGCCGAATATTTGAAATTCTAGGCAAGCAAAGAATCCAAAAATCCCCCCCTAGTCGTAAGTTCCACACAAAAAGGCAAGAAAATGCAATACGAAAGCAAGTAAAAGTAGTTGCGAAAGTTTGGTAGTTGAAAACTATGAAAATTAAGAGATTTTGAATTTAAAACGGTTTTACCCTTAAATGTCTTCAGTTCGCATGCCAGTCGGCTGTCACGCCCTGAAATAGGGGCGTAACTGGCCTTAGATACCCTACTAGATCAAGTTACCCACTAAATTATACTAGCTAACCAAACTATGAGACAAAAAGATTGGGCAACAGAACCTCTAAAAAGTGAAGCTTGGACCCTAAAGGTCATGACTTCAATGAGAATAACCCATACAAGCAATGGCAGACAAGCCAAAACAAATAAAGATGTACTAGCTAGACGACGAAGCCACAACTGAAGACATACCTACTTACACACACATATATATACATGCCAAGTGTATGGGCTGGAGAATGGAACATAAAAAAGAAAACCTAGAGTATTATGGAGACAATAGCCTCTATGAGTGACATAAGCACTGTCGGGACAAGGCCCCAACTATACCCAAACTGTAGAACAAAAGTAAACCTCCTTTGATATCCCAATATAAGATGGAGCTTACCAACTCATAGTTGAACTTGAATCCTAGCTGGTGGGTTGATCAAAATGCATGCCTAAACCTGCTCGCATGAAACAAAAAACAGCATCCCCAAGCAATGGGACGTCAGTACGAATAAAAATGTACTGTTATATAAAGCGGAAAGTATAATCATAAATAGTTACGGTAATAGGGTAATAGAGATACCAGCTAAAATTGAAACTCAAATAATCTCCCTAGCTGACATTTGGCCTCCTACCATCTAAATATGCATAGTATGATCATATAATCGTATATCGTGAATAAATATATATAGATGCAAATGCATGAAATACCCAACCAAATGCTAGCAATGGTGGTGCTTCCCGGTAGCTAACCGGCATGATATACGCCAATCTATGGCTATCGATGTCTCATACATATAAATATAGGAAATAGGCCCCATATTTCCCGATTATAGCTCGAGAGTAGAATGCATAACATGTCATGTCATGGATTTATAACACCTGTATGTTACCGTTGTCATGTTGCCAAAATGGCCCGTTTGTAGTCTTGTTCACATAACACCACAATCACTTTCGTATAACATGTAACCATCTCATGGAACCTCATATGCTCTTCCAAATAAGCTTGAAAAGTTGGCTTGAGTTTTAGAAAGATAACCTAACCTTGGAGATATTTCTAACAAGATAAATGTGATTTACTTAGTTCCTAACTTGGTTCCTTGATAATTTATAGCAGACGTATTTCAAAAACCAAGTGTTCTAATAGTTTAAACATTTCAATTATATTTGAGAGTTTTGTAGATCGTGAGTTACTTAAAAGATTTTTCATGGTAACTTTAGTGGGGAAAGAGGGCTAGTTACAAGTTATAAGGGTCTCCCGTAATATTTTAGGTCACATCACCCAAAGAAGAATAAGAATGCATACATGGGGACATATAATCAAGGAAACCGATAAAATGACATGTAGATGTTGAATACTCTATTTCTCCGAACGAGTGGAATATGAAGATCATAGAACCACGAAAATAATTGAGTTGAGATCCTAATGCCTTTCACCGAAGCTCTTTCTAGCAAAAGAATAGCAAAATATCATATTCTGTAGTTTAGGAATTTCCCAGGAGTGGTGCTAAAATGAGGGACAGAGCTTAGCCTTAACATACCTTTCCAATGAACGTTCGAATGACCGTAGTTTCTTCACGAAAGTTATTAATTATGTCCTAAGCTTTACAAACAATATATATACACATCTGGTACACACCTATAAACAATTCATAATTGAGTTTAAATCGACAGATTTGCCATATGGTTTCAACTTGACGAAAGGTCCGTAGAACTTCATAAAAACAATCATAAAAGAGTCCCGAGATGATTACCTTATTTAACCAAGTTTAATTCTTGAAGAAACAACAATAACTACCAATTTATATCTTCAAAAACTAGCTCCAAACACGGCTAATAGAAGGGGAAAATGATTGCCATGTGTAGAGATCACGTTTCTAGGCACGGGGTAAACCTTTAATGGTAGAAATTGTCAAAAACTAACCTTCATCATGCAAGAACTCCGTTAAAACCCTCTCTTAAGCTTTATTTATGGTTAGGGAGTTGAAATAAATTTTTTCATACCCTAAAACATCGGGTAAGCTGACATACCACATTTTCACCCGACCCGTATCGTGACCCAAATTTTTCCCTGGCAGTCCGCGGTAAAACCCTCATAAGTTCTTACTAAGATGTTGGTTGGGTATGGGGTTTTGTGTGTTCCAAACTAGACTCGTAGGTCGTCGATTTGATAGGTCATGGCCTTCTAACTCTTTACATATTGGGAGAAAACATCCAAGACATTTGACCCAAAGATAAGAAAATATTATTAGAGAATCTTCTATAACTTTTGCCGACCTTAGGTTTGCTAATTTTCTTGACCTCAAAACTTAACATACGAATCTTGTGCTATTATAATACCTCATAAAACACTATTCTTAGCATGTTTGACACTCATAGGCTTACCCCAACGTATGAGATAATTAAAACCTTTCAAACGAGCTAAGTTGTACTCCAGCCATTTCTTTAATCTAGAACTTTGTCTGAGGGGTTCCTTTGACCTAAAATTTTTGTTTAGTTCCTTGATATTGTCACCCATTTGCAATCTTAATCTCCAATGTATGATACCATGTCATATACACCTCATATAACCATGCCAAACTACGCCACACATATTATGCAAGAATAGAGAAAAGTATGGATCTTACGTTCTCCCCCCTTTATGAACATTCGCCCGCGAAGGATCTACACAATTCCTTTGTTGAGTTTTTTTTTTCATAGGACTTCATTTGCGAGTCTATGTTTGTTACAGTCACAAACTAAAGCCAAAATTTGAAAATTTTAACTACTAAGCTTTGTATAGCTATCTCATAAGAAGACAAATAAATTGCACTTTCGAGCTTTTGAAAATTTAATCAAGTCGTTGTGAAGAAATAATTTCCAATTATCAAAATATGACTCACCTTAAGTCGTAAACAATTGGGGGTACTTGTTCCTCATTTCCTCTTTTGCTTCCCAAGTCATTTCCTCAACATTGTTATTTCTCCATAACACTTTCACAAAAGCTACATCTTTAGTTCGAAGCTTTGTTACTTGCCGATCAAAAATCGCTATTGGTACCTCTGCATAAGATAAATCTTTAGCAATACAAATATTTTCAATGGGCATAATACATTATGGATCCCCAATGAACTTCCACAACATGGATACATGAAATAAATGATGGACGACTTCCAATTCTGAAGGCAAATTAAGCCCGTATGCCACCATACCGATCTTTCGAAAAATCTTATACGGTCCAACATACCTAGGACTGAGCTTCCCCTTCTTTTCGAATCGCAAGATCCCCTTCATAGGTGATACTTTCAGAAAAACCCAATCTTCTACATCAAACTCTAAGTTCCGTTGTCGAACATCGGCATTAGACTTCTGCCGACACTGTGCTATATGAAGCCGATGTCTAATAAGATTAACCTTTTCAATTTCTTGTTGGACTAGATTGGGACCTAGCAAATCTTCTTCCCCGAGCACAAACCAACCGATCAACGACCTACACTTCCACCCATATAGTGCTTCGTAAGGGGCCATCTGAATACTAGACTGAAAGCTATTATTATAAGCGAACTAGATAAGAGGTTGATGTTGATCCCAACTTACTTTAAACGCGAGCATACAAGCACGTAACATATCATCAACCGTCTGAATAGTACGTTCTGCCTGTCCATAAGTTTGTGGATGAAAATCGGTGCTAAGATTTACCAAAGTGCCTAGACCCTTCTGAAACGGTCTCCAAAAATGTGCTGTAAATTGAGATCCTCGATCTGAGATAACAGATAATGGAACTCCGTGAAGGAAAACAATCTCCTGAATGTAAATCTTTGCATAATCTTCAGCTGAATATGTGTTCTAACTGTCAAGAAATGAGCCTATCGATAATTATCCAAATGGAATCATACCTTCGTGGAGTGCGAGGCAAACCAGTGATGAAGTCCATATTTATCATATCCCATTTCCATAACGGAAACTCAATATACTGGGTTACGCCTCCAGTCCTCTGATGCTTTGCTTTAAATTGTTGACAGTTGGGACATTCAACTACCATCTCTGCAGTATCTTTTTTCATACCATTCCACCAATAGATTTGTCGAAGGCCCTGATTCATCTTCGTTGCTCCAGGGTGAGTGACTGAATCACGTTATCAAAGACGCTTAATCCAGTTCTAAGCATCAACGATCGTTAGTCAGTATATAACCCAACTAAATGAGTTGGGGTCGAATCCCACAGGGAGCGGTACATGTTTAAGATTCAATAGGAAAGTACGAATATGTTAAAGTCAATCATAGGAATAGTCATTATCGAAGGATGTGATTTGATTATAGGGTAATATAGAGAAATGGGTAATTGCAACTGTTAGTAAATAGCTACAAATTAGTGAATAGGCTAGACTATAGAGGAGTTAAACTTTCTCTTGAACAATTTACCCCAAATCAAGTCGGTTTCTCACAACACCAACAAGCAAGCAAATAAGAATAGCCTACGCCTTAGTCCATTCACTCTCTCAAGCTGAATGTGTGGAAAAGGGTTTAGGATTCACTCTCTTGAGCTGAACCCATGATGACCCACATACCATTAATCAATAATCTTGGTCTTAAAACCTCCTCTCTCTCGCAACCCAAAAACATGAAGGTAGGACTGCATTTGCAACTACAATCCTTTAATTTTAACCACAATGAATGATTGAAATCACTTCTAAACAACATTTAAACTAACATTCAGCAATACCCATAAGCTAAATCAACCAATAATAACAAAATCACACACCAAGAATTGAGGTTTTAGCTAGACATCATAAAAAGATAAAAATCGTTGGGTAAGATTTATTTCATCTTTACAAAGGTCCAAATTGAAGAATCTCAAAGACCCACTTCCAATTTCTCAAAAATGAATAACTTCAATTCGTCAACACTAAGGAAAACTTGTCTCAATACTCAGAGTTCAATGTCTCAGATGATAGTTCTGAAAAATTGATTAAAAGATAATGAATAATATCAATAATTAAACTAGATGTTCAAAAATGTATTTATAGTCGCCAAAAATATGTTGTGAAGGGCCATTCGACAAAGTAAGTCGGGCTCTCTGATCCGCCCTTTAGTCAGTTCCATTGCCTTTTCGCTTTGGCCTTCAACATCCTCAAGTTCTGTAACTTTGGGCGATCCAACAGTGCATCGCGGAGCCACTCGGTGACACGCCGACTGCTCCTCGTCAACTTGATTCTCTCCTTTAGGGCTTGGCAAACTGGAACTTTAGGTGAGATGGTGGCCATTCGGTGACTCAACAAAGGGACTTGACGATAACCAGGCCTTCATTTCTTCCTTGTTTTAGCTCGCTTCGTTCTTTTTTGCAAATTAGTGTCCATGCTTTGTTTCACAATCCAAATACCTGGAAATCAAGGATTTTGCATCAATTATTGGCACAAAAGAAGCATTTGAGGATACTGAAACTATCCAAATAAAGCCCTAAATGAGTCCAAATTGTGGACTCATCAACACCCCCAACCTAAACTTTTGCTTGTCCTCAAGTAAAACTCAAGTTCAACAATTCAAAAAGGATGTCTCAAACAGTGCTACACCAGACTCAATCATGAATGCACACAAAAAGACTCTACTTACTCATGCAAGAATAAATTGTGCACTCAAAGATTGAAGTTGTGACTCACCATTATCAAAGATTTTCAAGTTCCTAATACTTTCTTCAAATGCAAGTTCAAGCTCAACAAAGGTACTCAAATTTCCTCACACAAAGAATGATTCCATATTCACACACAATGGTTCAACAATTAATAGTTTTGGAATCGAAAAACAACTCTCACACTCACAAAGATGAACACATGAATGACTCCACCCATATGTTTGCCCTTATTTTCCAATCAACACTTCTTTTAGCTCACTCAAGATCAGAAAGGTCTTTTCGAGGCTTGTAATGGGGCTGAGTGTAAAGGTATGGTCATTTAGGCTCTGTAGCTGCTATCCTTATGTAATGTGGTATGAACAACACTTTCTCTCCTTTTCTTCATCATTCTCATTCATGCTTAAAAGTCACCCCATTATTCACTTTCCATGGAATATCGAACACCCCACTTCTTTTGTACTTTCACAACTTTATTTCAAACTTTTTCGTTCTTTTTTTTTTTCATTTACTTTTTTTTAGTATGGAGGGGTTTCATCTTTCTCAAAACCATGGTTCAAAGGGGACTTGTTTGCGCTTATTGATTTACCTTCTCTTTTCACCACACCGCCAAATTAGGCTTTTGACCTAAGTTGTCTATTCAAACAAACCACATTACATGAGGATTAAGGGTGAGGGATAAAGAAAGGATACAATTTCATCAAGTTTAATCCAAGGAAAGGCTAAGGCTCAAAAGGTGTTCAAGCGAAGTTCACACACTCACAAGATAGGCCAAAAAAGAATTATAATGTCAAATTGTTTCACTCTTTAAATTTTTTGCCTAAGATCATTTCAAGAGCTTGACATAATCAACTGGGCCAACGGGACAAATTCTAGGTGTCATCACACATGGTTCACGGTAAGCTCATCACATAAGGCATTGGCACCAATGTCAAACAAGACTCCACACTTTGCTAGTGTGCAATGTTCATCACAAAAGACTCAATTAGATAATCGGGTAGTCACAAGGATATGCCAAAAGTTTGCATATTGCCTATGCAACTTCATTTGGCCTCATCGTAGAAGCATATTCATTTTTGTTTGATTATGAGCACTATTCAAGTCATTGGTATTGAGCAAGACCGATACTCAAATTCGTAAAAGAACAGCCACATTCCAATAAAATCAAAAGGTGGCACAGTGTTCAAAAAGGGTCAAAAAGCATTTATAATTAAAACAAGGAGCCACAAGCTCAAATATCCACAAAAGTAGAGTCAAAACACAATATGTAGCACAAAACCCAATATATACAGAAAATATAATCAAAACAAGAGGTAGGTAGAGAAATACCTTATCCCACCACTAACAAAAATCCATTTGTCCTCAAATGCAACAAAATATCCAAAAAATTAATAAAAAGGGACAGAATGGGAGGTTAAGAGAAGTCTTGTCTACGTAGTAACTCCATCTGTCAGGGCCTCAGTGCCCGGAGTCACCTCAGAAGTACCGGTTCCACTGGACCCACCCATGGTGGTGTCTCTCAAAGAAGTGTGGCGCACAGTCTCGAACATTACATCCTCAAGGTCAGCCAGATCAGCATAAACCTCAGCATCTCACATATCTATTTGCTACTCGTCGGTCTCTGCCTCAGACTCATCAACTGCCATATCATCCCGATATACATCTCCGGTAGTGGCCGGAGGAATCTCATAAGTCGTCAGGGCATCAACATCATCCGCTGCCTCCAATAGTGAAGTGAAGTCTATGGACTTCAAGTAGTCCACGTCCTTCCTCGGATTTGCAACCTCGGCTTTCAAAGGCGTCACCTCATAAGAGTCCCCCTGTCTACTCTCACAAACTGCGACTCTCGCAGTAAAATAATCAATAGAAGTTGGGAGGTGGGTTAGTGCAGCAAGGATGGCACTCTCAATCATCCATGGGACTGTAGCCTCTAGACGGGTAGCCCTTAGCCCTCACATAAGCCGAATGGGCCAGGTGCCCCATCTTCAGGATCATAGCCTGAGTAATCCTAGTAGGCTGGGCTGCAATAGAAGTGCCAGGAGCCTGGGAGGAAGAAGAGGAATCAGATGTACCTGAAGGCCCGGAGGCCGGAGTAGGCAAGGATGCCTCTGCAGGAATCGTCTTTATGTCAATCTCTAGGGATTTTTCCACCGAAGTTGCTCTCCTCCTATCTATCTCCTCCTGAGTGTACTCGCCCTCTATTCGCCAAGTATCGATGGAGGATGTAGAGGTGACCTCAAAATCCCTCATCTCGTCATGAGGAACACCAGCACGTCGACACAGATCTGTAATCAGCACCGGGAATGGTAGAGAGGTCTGGCTTTGCTTGGCCCTCATGGCCATCTCCTGCTTTATGATAAGTCCCATGTTTATGATCTTCTTGGATATAATTGACCCAAGGCAGGCCACCTTAGGCTGGCGGAGGACAGAATCATTCTGGGATGGCATGATGGTGCTATTGATAAAGCAAAACCAGAATCGAGAATCAATATTTAGGTCCTTTTTCTCGATAGGGGCCCCTGCCTCGATCCACCTCGGGGTGGTATCAGAAATCAATGGTGCAAGCTAGCCCTTCAAGTCATCCAGGGACTGAGTAGTAGGCAATCTCTCATATGCCAGTGTAGCACCTAGAGCCCTGTCAAGTACAATGTTAATGTAATCACTATTGCACCCGACTTGCTTCCCTCGAACCATGACTGACTTCACCGGTCTGAAGGCACTGGCCTACTTCTTCCCTTTGGGCTCCCACTCTCCGTATGCATTATAAAACTCTCGGACCCATGTAGGAATGTAGGGGCCACGGGGTTTGGTGAACTGCTCAAATTTGTGGAAATGGAGGGTAACCCTCACACCGGAGTATTTTCCCTAAAGGCCCTCTATGGATAACAACTACTCCTCAAGGATAGTTCGCAATCCATGAGCTTTTAGTCTGTTAAGTAGCCGTGGAGGAGGAATCACTGGTGGTATTGGGGCTACAAAAGGTGCCAAAGCTGGCACTGAATCTGCTGGGGTGGAAGCGAAGAGACTCTAGCTGAGTCAGGGCGAGATCTAGCACAGAACTCAGCCTGCCGGGACTATAATGGCTGGTCATCGTTCGACTCAGATAATATAGCTTGGGGGTTAAGGGCTTCTCCCTCGCTGCCATAGTTGTGCTCCGGAAACTCAGCTGCTAGATTCTTGCCTTTGCCCTTGCTTCCCTTTGGAGGCTCTGTTCTTTCCTCTTTAGGAGGGTAGGCTCCTCCTTCATTAATAACAATGACCCGTGTTCTTTTATGGGGCAGCATGTCTAGGTTGGTTCTAGCCATATCTGGAAAGACATCAAAAATAATTAGGAACAGTTCAACCAAAAGCACAGAAAAATAGTAGCAGACAAACTCACCGAATCGGTCGGTGAGTCACCGAATCTCTTTGGCGAGCCAGATTGGGCTCGCCAAAAGGATTGGCTCAAAGTTTCCCAGAAAAATTGGCATGTCGGTGATGGGATAGGCCTTTCGGCGAGCACGGACCAGCCTGCCAAAAGTTACCGTGCAGTTTAGTGGTTAGGGGTGCAGAAAGGGCAATCAAGAAGGACTTTCGGCGAGTCACCGAGTGCACACGGCGAACTTAGGCTTCTCGCCAAAAGTTACAGACGTAAACTCAATAATTTCAAGAAATTAAAGGTGATCTAGGGGGTATTTGGCGAATTGCCGAGTGGTTCGGCGAGCACAGAAAAACAGTAGCAAACAAACTCACTGAACCGGTTGGTAAGTCACCGAATCTCTTTGGTGAGCCAGATTGGGCTTGCCAAAAGGATTGGCTCAAAATTTCCCAGAAAAATTGGCATGTCAGTGATGGATGGGCCTTTCGGTGAGCACGGACCAGCCTACCAAAAGTTACCATGCAGTTTAAGGGTTAGGGGTGCAGAAAGGGCAATCAAGAAGGTGTTTCGGCGAGTCACCGAGTGCACACGGCGAACTCAGGCTTCTCGCCGAAAGTTACAGACCTAAACACAATATTTTCAAGAAATTAAAGGTGATCTAGGGAGTATTCGGCGAATCGCCGAGTGGTTCGACGAGCTCAACCAAGGTCGCCAAATGGCCCATTGTGCCTACTTTCAATCCTGTCTTTCAAATTCAACCTCGTAGCCCCTGAGAACAAAATCAAAACATGCACCCATTCAATTAGTCCTAGACACATTACTCCCATGCCTACGGGATACTCAAACTTCTCCCAGTTTGGCAAAATTTGGCCATTTGATGACTATTGTCCTTAGAATGACATCAACTGCTCCATCATTGGGTAAAATACATCATTTGGCACAAATGCAGGTTACTTATACTTCACCCGATTAGACCCAACAAAAACACAACACAACCCAACAATTTCAAACAATTTTAAGGCACAAAATTTTCGGGAAATAAACAATATAGGCATTCTAGGCAAGATATTCAAATTAAATCAGGCACACACATACACATTTACGATCAGAGAGGCCCAGCACACAACATTAAGATAAGAACAATTGCAAATGAGTAAAATTGCAAAATATGAATTTGGGGTTCGGAAAACCAACCTTCGAAGCCGAATAAACAAAATGTAAAGCTAGGCGTCAAATAATCTAACTCTGAATACACAATAAATGACCAATACGAGATATTAAAGCAAGATTACGAGAAAATATAGAGAGGGTGTGAGTTTGGAAAGTTGAAAAGTGAGGGAATGTGAAATTTTTTGAACTTTTGAACATCTGGCCTTTAAAATCCATCCAGTTCTTGCCTATTCGGTGACATTAGTCTTGCTCTCTGATCCACTTGGCGACACACTGAGTGGGCACTTACCTCGCCGAGTTTTACAGGACCTTTAGTTAATGTGGGGCTCCAAACGGCGGACAATGTCGTGATTGCCGACTTGTTCGACGACACGCTGATTTGGTCCTGGGCTCGCCGAGTTTTACAGACTCCAATTTCAAAATGACTTGAGTCCAATGGCGGTCCAAGTCAAGGTTGCCGACCTTTTCAGTGAGTCGCCGCCTAGACATTTAGCTCGCTAATCTGCACTTTTCAAACACATTCCGCACTTTTCAAACACATTCCACACTTTAACTTACAAAATCAGCACACGATTATTTCACAAACAAAATGAAAGCTATAAACACTTGGGTTGCCTCCCAAGAAACGCCTTAGTTAATGTCGTGGCATGACGGAAGTTCCCACTTAGGTTTCATTCTTGGGGTTTGCCTCATTTTCACAAGGCAACCCTTTTCGTTGCTTTGGGTAGAGACAAGATAACACTTAGTCCATTTGGGACTTTAGCAACTGAACATGGCATGAGAAATTGTCATCTGATTCAGCATTAATACATTCTCTTTTATCTCCTTCAACACCCTGTCGTGTTCTTTGACTTTGCGATGAATGAGTAAGAGTACCTCTTTTATCTGCCCACCTTCTTTCTTGTTTGAACTTCGACACTCATGAAGGGGGATAGACCTATCTTTTCTTTGGCACATTACTTCCAGCTCCATGACCTTTTTGGCTAAGATGTCCATCTGACCCAACAATATGTCTAAGTCTTGGCCCTACACTATCTCCTTGTTGATCTTAGCCACGCAATCAAAGAGTTGGGTTGCTGTTTCATAGGGTTGTCGCATCAAACATGTCACGACCCAGGGGTACCCCCTAGACGTAACATGGCATACTTAACCCCAAAAGGGTCTAATATAAGCCCTTAGCATCATAACATAGGTAATAGAAATGAAAATACAGAACAATTTAAACTTTTACAATCAATGCCATATTTTACAAAAGCAAGCGGAAGTCTTACTAAAACCTTTGTCTCAAACCATCTATTTGAACTCATGAATACAAGTCTTTGTGATGTAGCCCATACAAAGTCTAAAAACATAAAGAAATGAAATAATAGATTTAAGGGTTCGTTCTTGAAGCTATGAGGACTCCCCAATTCTTCAACTCTTCTAGATCCTTGGAAACCTATCCTTCAAAGCAAGTCAATCTCCTCAATCCTACATTTGTTTAGAATATAGGCAATATGCGTTAGTATAAAATGTACCAAGTATGAAAGCTAGCACAACATCATAAGAGCATCTCAGATGGTTAGTCAACAGAAGACACAAGCACAATAGATAATAACATAGTCTTGGCATAATCATCATAGCCATAGCATTGTCTCCAACATAAGCTTCATATTAACACAAGTCAACATAAGACATAGTTAATGGGCATAGGAGAAAAGTCATAATCATATCAGCATAATCGACTCTTAGTCATCATTACCATAATAGCACCATTCTCAAGTTACCTCAAAACTATACATGTGCAAAGCAAGAATAGCATCCCATACTACTACCCTTCGTCCTCTTAATCATAGTCTATATGCATGGTTAAGGCATAAGTCTTTCTACCATAAGGGCACCATACTTCTAAGTAACCTCAAGACACACTTGTCCAATGTATGAAAGGCATCCCATACTATCCTTCACACTAATCATAGCCTTAAATTCATCTTATTCATATTCACCCTCCTTTTGGTCTTACTATAAGATTACTTCATATAGACAACGAAACTAATACCTTAGTCAATCATATTTTGGAAGGCAACTATGGCAAAAACCCAAGCTAAGTCATACTACATAAGGGAACCCATCACAACTAGCCTCAAGTCATACTTGTGCCACATATGGATAACATCCCATACTACTACCCACACCCAATACTTCTTTAGACTATCATGAATGTCCACTAGTTGGGGAATAATACCTCTATTCTATTTACCTCTTCAAGGCTACAAAGGAATAACCCCCTAATAGGCTAGACCATGCTATCATCTTGCTTACATAACTAGGTTAAGCTAAGCTAACTACCTTGGAAGACAAACGAATATGCAAGTCCAAGCTACTCTAGGAAAGGTACAAGTGTCCTATCCTAGCTACCATGAAATAGTCCTAACCAACTAAGTCATGCTACCCTTACAAGTGTACTATAATACAATTGCAAGGTATCCATAAGGGAGTATGATTATCAACTCTAAGCTATCCTTAGGAAAGTATGAATCCTCATCCCAAGCTTTCATGAATAACCTAACTCAAGCCATCCTTGAAATGCACCTTACAATGCAAGTCAAGCTACCCTTAGGAGAGTATGGATCCTCAATCCTAAAGCTACCATCAAATGGTCTTGGCCAAACCAAGTCATGCTACCACGAAAGCATCCTAACAATGACTACTACTAACTCATGCTACCATGACATTTACTCTACAATTCTAAGTCAAGCTATCCCTTAGGAGAGTATAGATCCTCCATTCCAAGCTATCAACCTTGGTATTATCCTACTAAGCCAAGCTATACATGAATGGAACATATGTCACAACTTCAAGCTATTCTAGTCTAAAATGCTTTGATTCAATTTAGGTTATTAAGCAAACGTCGAATCCTTCTATGTGAGATAACCCTTGGATCTCCTATAAATTCATGCCTAAGTGTGTAAGAGAAAGAGAATACACAACAAGATCACATCATGTTGACTTTACACCCAAAGCCCTAACAATGATGGCTACAAGCCCTACTTCCAAGCTTAACTTCATTCTATCATGATCCATGTCTAAATTACAAGCTATTCAATCATATTCCTTACTACTAAGTGATTCTAGTCATAATTGATTCATAAAGGTTCAATTCTAACTTTACAAGTCAAAATCCTTCCTATTTAATGAAGTCTAGTTCACTTCATGATTAGATGATCCTAACTATGATAAATTAG
The DNA here is from genome assembly GCF_900185275.1 of Solanum verrucosum. Taxonomy (NCBI): domain Eukaryota; kingdom Viridiplantae; phylum Streptophyta; class Magnoliopsida; order Solanales; family Solanaceae; genus Solanum; species Solanum verrucosum. Next base: position 783,272 of record NW_026020360.1, read on the forward strand.
TATTCAAGAGATTGATTTTGGAAGATCACCTTTGAACCATGAACTTTGCCTCTAATGGCACAAACCCAAAAAGATCACATTCATCAATTTAGATTAGGGTTTACCATAGGCCTTGACCTACGCCCATGACCTACGGGGAATAGATTGATCTACTGGCCGTAGATGGCCATCCATAGGTCACAAATTTGATTGCTTTGGGGACTGTTTTTGGGGTCCCCCTCAAGGACCCTTTGGGTGGTCCTTGGGGGGTCGTATCCGGATGTTTAACCCCTAAAACCCCTATTCTAATTACGGGAACCATTTATTTTGATTTTAATCCTCATATGATACTCCAAAACGCTTACGAAAGGCTCTAGAACTCACTAATTTATGGGGTGTTACAAAAACAATCCGAAGCGAGTTGATCAACCACTCTTTTATTTTCAGGACCAAGACCTCTGTAGAAACATTCCAGCAGCATTTTATCTGGAATTCCATGAGTTGGGAATTTCTTCAACAGTGCCTTAAATCTTGGCCACAACTCATGGATGGTCTCACCCTCCAATTGCTTGAAAGTTAGGATATCATCCCTAAGAATCATCAATCTCAGAAGAGAGTGATCCATTGGTTCACTGTTGCTATAAGATATCTTCAATTCCTTGGCTCAACAAGCAACACACAAACCACAACTAAAAGCAAGTAGACTCAACTATGACTAACAAGAACAAAATTCAACTTAAATAGAGAATCTTAACCAACATCACTCCCCGGCAGCGGCACCCTTTTGATAGAATAAAGTTATCAAGGACACTTAATCCAGTTCTAAGCATCAATGATCGTTAGTCAGTATATAACCCAACTAAATGAGCTAGGGTCGAATCCCACAGGGAGCGGTACATGTTTAAGATTATATAGGAAACTATGAATATGCTCAAGTCAATCATAGGAATAGACATTATCAAATAAAAATATAATTCAAATTAGGGGGTGACACGAATGTAAAATAAAGCGGGTTTTGGTTTGAAATTATCAACTACATGTCACGACCTGAGAGCACCACCTAGTCGTAACATGGCGTACTCGACCACAAACTACCATCTCAACTCTATCAAGTCGCATAGCAGTAGTTGGCATCACAACCAACCGTTTCTCTCTCTCAACCCTTGTAACATAAAACTTTCAAGTGGTCATATTCTAAAGACCATCGGATAAAGAACGAGAGAGAGACATTATAGAGCTAAACTCTATGGCATGACTTCAAGAATATCAAAGAAGAGTAACTTTCTAACATCCTTTATCCGATCGCTCATAGATGTGTCGCGACTCACACAGATGAACAAGACTCTACTAGACGTGGCTTGTGAGACATCAACCTAAAAACCATTCCCAAAACCTTGTGCTCTGATACCATGTTTGTCACGACCCGAGAGCACCCCCTAGTTGTAACACGGTGTACTCGACCCTGATGGGGTCTTATACAAGCCTCATAACATTCATTCATTGCATAGGTATTAGAAATAGTACGGAATAAAAACTTTTTATTCAAAAACCATACAATCTAAAGACATTCATTAAAACACAAGCGGAAGTCTATATGTCACTTGGCCATCTTAGACACTATCTTTAAATATAGGGACACGACTCTTTATAATAGAATTCAAAAGTAGTGTATTAAATGAAAAGAAAGAAACTTCTAGGAAGACACTAGTCCTCGAACTATGAGGAACTACCACTTGATCTTGGAAGAATAGCAATCCAAGTACTTCAATCTAGATAGAAGAAATAACATGCCGGAACCTACACTTTGTAGTAAAAACATAGAAGAATGGGTTAGCACACAAAAATGTACTAAGTATGATGACCATGCACAAATATGCCTTAAAAAGGGACATTTTGGTTAGAAACCATGCATGATGCAACTTTTTAGAAACATCATGAACAATAGCATAAGAGACATCAAGTACAAATATAATCATCATACAAGTCATAACATCACATTTGAACAATATCAACATGTAACTCTTTCCCTTCACATTTAGCCTTCACCTCAAGTATCCCTCATGCTATACCTTGTGCAATGTATGGATAGCGTCCCATACCACCATCCACACCAAGGTACCACATTAAGGTCACCAAAAGAGAACTTACCATTCCTTCTTTTTCACCCTTGCACAATATTCACACATAAGAGACAACATTTCATAACACATGACAAGGGAAAATAACTCATAATATCAACCAAGTATAGCATGCATCATCACATTAAGAATTTAAGAGTCAAAATTCTTCAATAACTTCATTTAGAGGACTTTCATTCATTAGTCATTAAGACTTAGAGAACTCACTATAGCCCTCTTGAAGCCTACTGGTGCCATGTATGGATAGCATCCCATACTACTACCCACACTTCATTGAAGTCCTCAAGAAACTATAATTCACATCTCACATGATGGGAATAAGCTTTTAACCGACATATACCATGAGATCTTGCTCATGGAATCCGTTGTCATGTAACCCCACACTGTAAAAGGTGGTCAATTTGCCTAAGGAAGAATGGTATTTAGCTTAAGTGGATCCACTAGCTATCCTATGTGGGCACATAGTTAAGGGACAAGGAGATTGCTACTATATACCTTGGCTCAACTCACGTGAGGGAATCCATCTCAAGAGATTGCTACTAGAAACTCCACCTCAACTCACGTGAGGGCTTTCATCTCATTCAATATCCTCTCGGTGCTTAGCCTACATTCCCATAGAGTATTTTAACATTCATCACATTAAGGGATAAAAGATTGTAACTAGAGACCCCGCCTCAACTCACGTGAGGGAATACATCTCAACCCAACATTCATTCATTGTATAGCTCATAGAGTCAAAGATGAGAATAGCCTTTCGTCTAAGAATCACATTATCGTTCATTAGTGCAAGATCGAGAATATCCTTTCAATCAACACATCATTATCATTCATTAGAGTAAAATTGAGAATAGCCTTTCAATAAGTACTTCATCACTAAATCATCATTGAACCTCATTCATTCTTCATTCACAAGTGTTAATAGAGAGATAACATCAATCCTAACACAATTAGGTTCTAGACATGATCATCATTCATTCATTTATATCACACACATGCATCATATCACAATTATTCATTTACCTCCACATGTACGGTACAAGGAATATATCCATCAATTTAATACCACAATATACCTATTAAACAAACACCTCCACTTTTCAAGTGGATCAACATCTAATTCACAATTCCAATTCAACAAGTAATTGATCATAACTTTCCCTTTAAGGGTCATACTTCCAAATCATCAACAAACCAAAAATTCACTACAATTAGGGCATGGGTAATGATATACTTCAATAATCTAAAGCAATTTAGGCAAATTTGATTCACATGCATTCATCATCAACAAACCCACTTCATAAAAGCACAATTTAGGAATTGAGAGAAATCGTGGGTTCATAGAGTATTTTCATCATAAATCATCAATTAAACATTAATACAATCATAATTTATCACTAGAAACCATTTGAAAAATGTTTGATGAAAGAACCCATGAGATTGAGTAAAACCTATGGTTTTTGAGAAACTTGAAACTTTGAAATCTATTTTGAAATTGACTCTAGGGTGAAAGCTAACCCTAGATGAATGGTCACCATACCTTAATATATGAATTCCATGAAAATCCACTCAATTAGCCTTCCTCTTCAAGCCCTAAGTCTTCTTCTTCTCTAAGTCTTCAATGGCGTTCTAGCGAGAATATTTTTTGAGAGGGAGGGGTTTTGATTTGGGGAATTTGAAGAATAAAATCTAAAATAGTATTCTAATGTTTTAATACTATTAAAATATCTTAATAACCCTAAAATAACAGTCAATACACTTAAAACAATTAATTAACCAATTACCAAAAGACCCCTACATTTGGCCGCAACTTGACAGCAAAACAGTGGAGACTTACGCCATAGACCTACGGACCGTACTACTGGTCCATGGTCTGGGGGTGTGGCTTGGTTTGGGGTCCCTTGACCTACGAAGGCCATCCACGGGGCATGGCCCCCTTCCGTAGGTCACCAAACTTTGGCCGACTTTTTGTTTTGGGGCAGCCTTGGGGTTTAGACTTAGGGTCCTCCTCAAGGACCCTTAAGGTTGTCCTTGGGGAGTCGTACTTTGACGGTTAACCACTAAACCCCTCAACCATGACTCGGGACAACATCAAACACCCTGAAACCTCACACCAAATTCAAACACATGCACATTAGGCTCTAGTTTTACTTATTCGCTTTTAAGGTCGTTACATTTTCCCCCACGAAGGAACATTCGTCCTCGAATGACACTTTAAATACATTAATGGGTTAACGACTCAAGACTAACAGTCCATGAAGCAAGCAACATTATAAACAATACACAAAACTAGGATAGAACATCAATTCCATATCAACAAGCTCAATGCAACACAAGAAAGTAGGAACTACTTCTACATACTCATTATGCATCCAAACTTCACATTTCTCATTACATTGGAGGCATTACCTTCTCCAACTCATATCATGTTCCTCACAACATCATTAAACACATTATGCATTTACTCTGAAAAGCACATATAGGCATGTTCAACAATTCACCTCATGAAGCATATAGACAAGTCATACTGAATGCAAATTAACACGAGGAACAATAAATCATGAAAACTCATTTTTTCAACTAACAAGAATTCAACTAGAACATGCATAACCTAAGGAGAACATGGAAAGTCAAATTCACACATGACTCTAAAACATGCTACAAGGAACTCTTGGTCTCAAGCTTGAATAAGAATAGAAGGAAAGAGATGAGGATAACAACACTCTCAATAACCTTACTATTCAACATACTATCCCCCACTTAGGAGAAAACCCAACTAAGGCTAACATGAAACAACATAAGGAACCTCATCATAACAAAAAGGAACTATAACTTACTAGTGTTTTTAAAGTAGGAAGGTCATCATCAAGCAACTCTTGCTCACAACCAACCTTACCAACACCACTCAAGGTCTCACATGAGTCTACCACACCGGGCCTAAACTCCTCAAACTCACTACACCTCATAAGGTGAGAAATTCAATCAAGCCTAACTCATGATAATCAAGGACACTCAAAGACCTTACCATCTAGACATATTATCCCCCACTTGGAAGAAAGCTTATACAAGATCTTTCAAACTTCACTTCTTTCCACTCTAAGGTCGGAGAAAAACAACACTAAACCTTCACACTCATCACCCAAGGTGATGCTACCCCAAGGTGAATTACATTTCTACTCCTCTTTAAGGAGTCTACTCTCTCAACACTTCAAGGCATCACTTAAACATCTGAAACGACCCCAAAAATGCCCGAAAATGTGCTTCGGAAACACCTAAAATTGTAATTTCCATATATCTCAAAATCCGTGCATCATTTCGGAAATTCGACTTCATATTCTTATTCAGGGGGTCAAATTGAGTGGGAAATGAGTTTAACCCGAATTTTAGAACAACCGTATCAAAATTTGAAAATCGCAAAAAATGCGATTTTGAGGGTCAACTTTAAAGGGGCATATCTCTCAGCACACAAGGAACTGGAAGGAGCTCAAACTATCAAAATTAAAGCTTTGTGAGTTAGCTTTCCAACGCAATTTGTTTTGCCTCATTCCGAGTTAGGATGAAAGAGTTATAACCATTTTCGTAAAACCTCGCCGGCAGAAAAGTGCCATTTCCAGTAAGCCGAAACACTGTTCACCCGCCCCATTAATTTTTCTAAGTGTTGGACAATTTTTTTTCCAAAAGGGCATATGATATTCCCTATATATCATTAGTTCATTCCAAGTCTCTAAAACATTTCTCAAACATCCAAAAACTCTCTCTAAACCCTCTCCAAAATTCCACCAAGATCTTCAACCAAATTCAAACATCTCAAACTCTAATTCCGGACTCAAGATTCAATCTCAAGCATCAATTCTCCATTCCAATCTTCATCAGGATTCTCCAAAGTTGAGGTATGTGGGTTTGATTGTGGAAACCTTCCTTTCCACAAGTCCAACCATTTATCCTCTATTTTACTCCAAGTTTATGGGTCCTTATGATCATTTATGAACTCTTGAATTATGGAATTATTACTACACATCCTATTATGGTCTATTTTTGTATATTAGCATGAAAAGGAATGATTATATGATGTTTATGGTTTTCATGCCTCCATGATCAAATTATGAAGGTTGTTATATATGTATATATATATGTATGTTGTTGGTGGGCTGTTTTATATAGATTTTGAAATTGGTTGGACTTAGTACTCTTAAAATACATGATTTTATTTACATGAACAAGTAGCCCACCATATGTTTGATAAAATGCCATTTATAGAATTCTTATGAAATGGAAGGTCCAATGTACGTCCTATGAGTCGGATGATTATATAAGTATTGAAATGATGATGAAATGGATACATGTATATGATTTTCTCTATATAGTGTGTGAGTCGATCAAGCCTAGCTCGGGGGGTTGTAGGCCCGGGTAACCGTATCAAGGGGTTGGTACCTTGGTTGCCTAGTACGGGGGGTAGTAGGCCCGTATAACCGTATCGAGGGGTTTGTACCTTGGTTGCCTAGTACGGGGGGTAGTAGGCCCGTATAACCATATCGAGGGGTTTGTACCTTGGTCCCTAGCTCGGGGGGTGGTAGGCCCGGGTAACCACATTGAGGGGTTTGTACCTCTTTCGCCTCTCCAAGGGGGTGGTAGGCCTTGGAAATACTATATTGATGGTCACTCACTACACATATACTATGCCCTACTAAATATGATTTTTATATAAGCATCATTATACATATCATCTCATTAATATGCTATCTATCGGGTACGATTATGCATTTTGCCTATGATGTCCATCCCTTGTTGCATTGCATTGCATCCCATATACTTAGTACATTCAACGTACTAACGCATACTCTATGCCTACATGATGTCACCATGTAGGGACCGGAGCACCGCTTGACCCTCGTCCTCCGCGTGGCTAATACGATTTTCTATCAAGGTTATTGGTGAGTCCTCCATTCCGGGGACGTTGCTTATGATCTTTTGCTATGTATAAGACTTTTCCTTTTAGATATGTTTTGACTATGAGGGTGAGCCCAGTTGTTTGTCTTGGCCCCCGCTAAAGTACCTATGTTTAGAGGTGGTGTTGGACAAGTTGTGTATTATGCTTGAGCTTGACTCAGCTATGGTATTTAAGTATCATTTCTTCTTCTTCTTTTTTTCTTGCTCCCTTAGTCCCGATTTCCCCCTTTGATTATGCTTATGGCTTATGGTCATTTTAATTGCTTCCGCGACCAAGGATGTGTAATGATACGCTATGAGGCTTGTTTGGGGTTCCTTCGGGTTCCCCATTCGCCGGTCACGTCTAGGCCCTAGGCTTGGGTCGTGACAAACTTGGTATCAGAGCACTAGGTTGATAGATCCTCGGAGTCCAACATACCGCGTTGATTAGAGTCCGATTCATGGTTGTGTTGTGCACCACAATTATGAGTAGGAGGCTATGAGACGTTTTAGGAAATGTTTCCCTTCTCCTTTTTCTAAGTCGTGCTGTAGAGTTGAATTAAGGTCTTCCCTAACGGTTGTTCTTTGCTATGCTAGATCATGCCTAATACAAGAGGAAGACGAGCCCGCGCACCCGAGGAACAACCGACCAATGGGGATCTTCGGGATGCCCTTACTTTATTTGCACAAGCTATGGCTAATCAAGCCAACCACGGGGCCCAAACCCCTCAGGCTCCTACCCCGGCATCTCGGGTGAGAGACTTCGTGCGGATGAATCCCCCGGAATTCTATGGGTCTAAGTTAAATGAAGACCCTCAAGAGTTTATTGATGAAGTCCTCAAGATATTAGCTATCATGGGTGTGAAGTCAGAAGATAAGGCGGAGTTGGCGGCCTACCAACTAAAAGGGGTGGCCCAAATATGGTACAACCAATGGAAGGAAGAGAAGGGGGTAAACTATGTGGTGCATTGGGAAGAGTTCAAAACGGCTTTCCTTAATCGATTCTTTCCTCTTGAGCTTAGGGAAGCCAAATTGGTGGAGTTCATGAATTTAAAACAAGGGTCTATGAGTGTGAGGGAGTATGCTCTCAAGTTTAACCAACTTTCAAGGTATGCTCCACATTTGGTTGCCGACTCACGGTCTAGGATGAACAAATTCGTGATGGGTGTGTCCGACCTAGTGAGTGAAGAATGCCGGTCCGCAATGTTGATTAGTGACATGGACTTGTCCCGCTTGATGGTCTATGCCGAACAAATGGAGGAGGAGAAGTTGAGGAAGAAGAGGGGTCATGAGGCCAAGAGGGCCCGTTTTGAGGGCAAGTTCCAAAGTAGAACGGGAGGCCGGTTTCATCAAGGTCAAGGGTCTTCTCATGCGCTCCATAAGGGGTTTGCCAATGATGTTCCAAGGGCCCAAAGTGTTAGGGGTATGGGTCATATTGATGTATGTCCGAAGTGTGGTAAGGGCCATGGTGGCCCGTGCTTGAAAAATACCGGTGCTTGCTATAGGTGTGGGGAAATGGGGCACAAGGCAATGGATTGTCCTCGAAATCGCAACAAGGGTAAGGAGGTCCGTCCACAAGGTGCCAATGCGGTTCCTTTGGGGAGAGGGGGCCGACAAGATGGTGCCCCAAGGCACAATCGATTTTATGCTTTGCATGGGAGGCAAGGGGTCGACGAAGTCCCCGACGTCGTTACCGGTATGTTGAAAATCTTTGACTTTGATGTATATGCATTAATTGATCCGGGTGCCTCTCTTTCTTTTGTCACCCCCTTTGTTGCCAACAAGTTTCATGTTGAGCCCGAATTGTTGCGTGAGTCATATAAGGTGTCTACTCCTATTGGTGCATATGTTGTTGCTAGGAAGGTCTATAGAAATTGTCCTATTTGCATCTTGCATAAAATATTGCCTTGTGATCTTGTTGAGTTGAACATGGTCGATTTTGATGTTGTTCTTGGGATGGATTGGTTGCATGCATACTATGCTTCCATTGATTGTAGAACCCGTAGGGTCAAGTTCCAATTCCCAAGTGAACCCATTCTTGAGTGGGAGAGCCAAAATGTGGTAGTCAAGGGTAGGTTCATCTCTTGCATTAAAGCCCGTAAGTTGATCTCTAAGGGGTGTCTCTATCATCTTGTGAGGGTTAGGGATGTGGAGTCCAAAACCCTTCCTATAGAGTCGGTTCCGATCGTAAATGAATTCCTTGATGTCTTTCCTAATGACCTTCCCGGTGTTCCTCCCGAAAGGGAAATAGATTTTGGCATAGACCTCCTCCCCGATACTCAACCCATTTCTATCCCCCCTTATCGTATGGCCCCGGCGGAGTTAAAGGAGTTGAAGGAACAATTGAGGGACTTGTTGGAGAAGGGTTTTATTAGGCCTAGCCAATCACCATGGGGTGCACCGGTGTTGTTTGTGAAGAAGAAAGATGGGTCCCTTAGGATGTGTATTGATTACCGGCAACTCAATAGGGTCACCATCAAGAATAAATATCCTCTTCCTAGGATTGATGACTTGTTCGACCAATTACAAGGGGCTAGCCACTTCTCTAAGATTGATCTTCGGTCCGGGTATCATCAAGTGAAGGTGAGGGAGTGTGACATTCCCAAGACAGCCTTTCGGACTAGGTATGGGCATTATGAATTTGTGGTCATGTCCTTTGGGTTGACCAATGCACCGGCTATCTTCATGGACCTAATGAACAGGATCTTTAAACCCCACCTTGATTCCTTTGTTGTGGTCTTCATTGATGATATTTTAATCTATTCGCATAGCGAGGAAGAACATATGGGTCACTTGAGGGTTGTGTTGCAAAGATTGAGAGAGGAGAAGTTGTATGCCAAGTATGAAAAGTGTGAATTTTTGTTGAGGGAGGTTGCCTTCCTAGGTCATGTGGTGTCGGGGGATGGTATTAAGGTAGATCCTAAGAAGACCGATGTGATTAGAAATTGGCCTAGGCCATTGACCCCGTCGGATATTAGGAGCTTCTTGGGCTTAGCGGGTTACTATCGGAGATTTGTGAATGGGTTTTCTTCTATTGCTTCTTCCATGACTAAGTTGACACAAAAGAAGGCTAAGTTTGAGTGGACCGACGAGTGTGAGAGGAGTTTTCAAACCTTGAAAGATAAACTTGTGTCCGCTCCTATATTGTCACTACCGGATGGGCTTGAGGGATTTGTTGTGTATTGTGATGCTTCTAGAGTTGGCTTGGGTTGTGTCCTAATGCAAAATGGTAAGGTGATATCCTATGCTTCTAGACAACTCAAAGTGCATGAAAAGAACTATCCTACGCATGACCTTGAATTAGCCGCGGTGGTGTTTGCTTTAAAGATTTGGCGTCATTACTTGTATGGGGTACATGTTGATGTGTTCACCGATCATAAGAGCCTCCAATATGTCTTCACCCAAAAAGACCTCAACTTGAGACAAAGAAGGTGGCTAGAATTTCTTAAAGATTATGATATGAGTGTGCATTATCATCCCGGTAAAGCTAATGTGGTGGCGGATGCTTTGAGTAGGGTGTCTATGGGTAGCCTAGCTCATGTGGATATTGGTGATAGGGAAATGGCTAGGGAGGTGCATCGGTTGGCAAGGTTGGGGGTTAGGTTGGAAGAGGTTGGTAATGGTGGTGTGGTCGTTGTTGATGGTGCTAGGTCTTCCTTGGTTGATGAGGTGATAGCAAAACAAGATCTCGACTCGTCCTTGTTAGAATTGAAGGCCTTGGTGAAAGAGGGCAAGGTGGAAGTTTTCTCCCAAGGGGGAGATGGTGCCCTTAGGTACCAAGGTAGGTTGTGTGTGCCTTGTGTTGATGGTTTGAGGGAGAAAATTCTTGAGGAGGCTCATAATTCTTCCTACTCCATTCACCCCGGTTCCACCAAAATGTATAGAGATTTGAGGGATGTGTATTGGTGGGGAGGCATGAAGAAGGACATTGCCAAATTCGTCTCCGGTTGTCATAGTTGTCAACAAGTCAAGGCCGAACATCAAAGGCCGGGTGGTCTAACCCAAGACATAGAGATTCCTACTTGGAAGTGGGAAGAAATTAATATGGATTTTGTAGTTGGTTTACCCAAGACTAGAAAAGGTTTTGATTCTATTTGGGTGGTGGTTGATAGGATGACAAAATCGGCTCATTTTCTACCGGTAAAGACAACATATGGGGCGGAAGATTATGCAAGGTTATATATTCATGACTTGGTAAGGTTGCATGGGATTCCTCTATCCATCATATCGGACCGTGGTACTCAATTTACTTCACACTTTTGGAAGTCCTTTCAAAGGGGTCTAGGTACGAGAGTTAAGCTTACTACGGCCTTTCACCCGCAAACGGATGGACAAGCCGAAAGGACTATCCAAACACTTGAGGATATGCTTAGGGCTTGTGTATTGGAGCTTAAGGGTAGTTGGGATGATCATCTTCCATTGATTGAGTTTGCCTATAACAATAGCTATCATTCTAGCATCGGTATGGCTCCTTTTGAGGCTCTCTATGGGAGACGTTGTAGATCACCGGTTGGGTGGTTTGAGGTTGGTGAGGTGGCCTTGTTAGGACCAGATCTAGTTATGGAGGCTCTTGAGAAGGTTAGGATGATTAGAGAAAGGTTGAAGACGGCCCAAAGTCGCCAAAAGTCCTATGCCGATGTGAGGAGAAGGGCTCTTGAATTCCAAGTTGGTGATTGGGTCTATTTGAAGGTGTCACCCATGAAGGGTGTGGTTCGTTTTGGTAAGAAGGGCAAGTTGAGCCCAAGATACGTGGGTCCTTATAAAGTGATGAGGAGAATTGGCAAGGTAGCTTATGAGTTGGAATTGCCTAGCGAAATGGATTTGGTTCATCCGGTATTTCATGTGTCTATGTTGAGGAAGTGTGTGGGTGATCCAAATGCCATTGTGTCTCTTGATGTTGTGGGTGTTGTTGAAGATAATTTGACCTATGAAGAGGTTCCGGTCCAGATTTTAGATAGACAAGTGAAGAGGTTGAGAAACAAAGATGTGGCTTCCGTTAAAGTCCTTTGGAGAACTCAACAAGTTGAGAGTGCTACTTGGGAGGCCGAAGCGGACATGCAAAGGCGATATCCTTATCTTTTCCACTCCACTCAAGCTTAAGGTATTGATCTAAGCCCTTTATAAAATCTCAGGTCTTAAGTTCAACCCCCATGTCATTGCATACATTCATGTTTAAATTGACAAGTTCATTGTGGTTTTACAACTATGTTGAAGTTTTTGAAATGAGGTGTAAGTGCATTGTTGCATCCTTATGTGGTCTGATATTGCCATGTTTGTGTCCCTCATGTACGTTTCTTTAACATTCGAGGACGAATGTTCCCAAGGGGGAGATATTGAAACGACCCCAAAAATGCCCGAAAATGTGCTTCGGAAACACCTAAAATTGTAATTTCCATATATCTCAAAATCCGTGCATCATTTCGGAAATTCGACTTCATATTCTTATTCAGGGGGTCAAATTGAGTGGGAAATGAGTCTAACCCGAATTTTAGAACAACCGTATCAAAATTTGAAAATCGCAAAAAATGCGATTTTGAGGGTCAACTTTAAAGGGGCATATCTCTCAGCACACAAGGAACTGGAAGGAGCTCAAACTATCAAAATTAAAGCTTTGTGAGTTAGCTTTCCAACGCAATTTGTTTTGCCTCATTCCGAGTTAGGATGAAGGAGTTATAACCATTTTCGTAAAACCTCGCCGGCAGAAAAGTGCCATTTCCAGTAAGCCGAAACACTGTTCACCCGCCCCATTAATTTTTCTAAGTGTTGGACAATTTTTTTTCCAAAAGGGCATATGATATTCCCTATATATCATTAGTTCATTCCAAGTCTCTAAAACATTTCTCAAACATCCAAAAACTCTCTCTAAACCCTCTCCAAAATTCCACCAAGATCTTCAACCAAATTCAAACATCTCAAACTCTAATTCCGGACTCAAGATTCAATCTCAAGCATCAATTCTCCATTCCAATCTTCATCAGGATTCTCCAAAGTTGAGGTATGTGGGTTTGATTGTGGAAACCTTCCTTTCCACAAGTCCAACCATTTATCCTCTATTTTACTCCAAGTTTATGGGTCCTTATGATCATTTATGAACTCTTGAATTATGGAATTATTACTACACATCCTATTATGGTCTATTTTTGTATATTAGCATGAAAAGGAATGATTATATGATGTTTATGGTTTTCATGCCTCCATGATCAAATTATGAAGGTTGTTATATATGTATATATATATGTATGTTGTTGGTGGGCTGTTTTATATAGATTTTGAAATTGGTTGGACTTAGTACTCTTAAAATACATGATTTTATTTACATGAACAAGTAGCCCACCATATGTTTGATAAAATGCCATTTATAGAATTCTTATGAAATGGAAGGTCCAATGTACGTCCTATGAGTCGGATGATTATATAAGTATTGAAATGATGATGAAATGGATACATGTATATGATTTTCTCTATATAGTGTGTGAGTCGATCAAGCCTAGCTCGGGGGGTTGTAGGCCCGGGTAACCGTATCAAGGGGTTGGTACCTTGGTTGCCTAGTACGGGGGGTAGTAGGCCCGTATAACCGTATCGAGGGGTTTGTACCTTGGTTGCCTAGTACGGGGGGTAGTAGGCCCGTATAACCATATCGAGGGGTTTGTACCTTGGTCCCTAGCTCGGGGGGTGGTAGGCCCGGGTAACCACATTGAGGGGTTTGTACCTCTTTCGCCTCTCCAAGGGGGTGGTAGGCCTTGGAAATACTATATTGATGGTCACTCACTACACATATACTATGCCCTACTAAATATGATTTTTATATAAGCATCATTATACATATCATCTCATTAATATGCTATCTATCGGGTACGATTATGCATTTTGCCTATGATGTCCATCCCTTGTTGCATTGCATTGCATCCCATATACTTAGTACATTCAACGTACTAACGCATACTCTATGCCTACATGATGTCACCATGTAGGGACCGGAGCACCGCTTGACCCTCGTCCTCCGCGTGGCTAATACGATTTTCTATCAAGGTTATTGGTGAGTCCTCCATTCCGGGGACGTTGCTTATGATCTTTTGCTATGTATAAGACTTTTCCTTTTAGATATGTTTTGACTATGAGGGTGAGCCCAGTTGTTTGTCTTGGCCCCCGCTAAAGTACCTATGTTTAGAGGTGGTGTTGGACAAGTTGTGTATTATGCTTGAGCTTGACTCAGCTATGGTATTTAAGTATCATTTCTTCTTCTTCTTTTTTTCTTGCTCCCTTAGTCCCGATTTCCCCCTTTGATTATGCTTATGGCTTATGGTCATTTTAATTGCTTCCGCGACCAAGGATGTGTAATGATACGCTATGAGGCTTGTTTGGGGTTCCTTCGGGTTCCCCATTCGCCGGTCACGTCTAGGCCCTAGGCTTGGGTCGTGACAACATCACTATTTATCAACTCTTTCAACATACCTCAAAACTCATCATAAGCTCCTACCAACAACACACATAACAAATAAGCAGCCCATTCATACTAAAGTCAAACCACAAACTACCATCTCAACTCTATCAAGTCACATAGCCGTAGTTGTCATCACAATCAACCTTTTTTCTCCCTCAACCCTTGTAACATAAACCATTCAAGTGGTTATACGCTAAAAACCATCAGATAAAGAACGAGAGAAAAACATTATAGAGCAAAACTCTATGGCACCACTTCAGGAATACCAAAGAAGTGTAACTTTCTAACATCCTATAGACTCTCGCTCATAGATGTGTTGCGACTCACACCGATAAACAAGACTCTACTAGTCGTGGCTTGTGAGACATCAACCTAAAAACCATTCCCAAATCCTTGTGCTTTGATACGATGTTTTTCATGACCCGAGAGCACCCCCTAGTCGTAACACGGTGTACTCGACCCATAAGGGGTCTTATACAAGTCTCATAACATTCATTAATCGCATAGGTATTAGAAATAGTACGGAATGAAAACTTTTTATTTAAAAACCATACAATCTAAATACATTCATTAAAATGGAAGTGGAAGTCTTTATCTCACATGGCCATCTTAGACACTATCTTTAACAATATAGGGACACGAATCTTTACAATAGAATTCTAAAGTAGTCTGTTACATGAAAAGAAAGAAACTTCTAAAAGGAGAGTTTTCCTAGAACTATGAGGACGTACCACTTGATCTTGGAAGAATAGCAAACCAAGCACTTCAATCTAGATAGAAGCAATCACTTGCCGGAACCTACACTTTGTAGTAAAAACATAGAAGAATGGGTTAGCACACAAAAATGTACTAAGTATGATGACCACGCAAAAACATGCTTTGAAAAGGAACATTTTGGTTAGAAACCATGTATGATGCCACTTTTTTAGAAATATCAAGAACAATAGCATAAGAGACATCAAGTACAAATATAATCATCATACAAGTCATGACATCACATTTGAACAATATCAACATATAACTCTTTCCCTTCACATTTAGCCTTCACCTCAAGTAACCCTCATGCTATACCTTGTGCAATGTATGGATAGCGTCCCATACCACCATCCACACCAAGGTACCACATTAAGTTCACCAAAAGAGAACTTACCATTCCTTCTTTTTCACCTTTGCACAATATCTACACGTAAGAGACATAACATTTCATAAGACATGACAAAGGAAAATAACTCTTAATATAACCCAAGTATATCATGTATCATCACATTAAGCATTTAAGAGTCAACATTTTTCAATAACTTCATTTACTACCCACACTTCATTGAACTCCTCAAGAAACTATAATGCACATCTCACATGATAGGAATTAACTTTTAACCGACATAGACCGTGAGAGCTAGATCATGGAATCCGATGTCATGTAACCCCACACCGTAAAAGGTGGTCAACTTGCCGAAGGAAGACTGGTATTTAGTTTAAGTAGATCCACTAGCTATCCTATGTGGGCCCAGAGTTAAGGGACAAGGAGATTGCTACTATATACCCTGGCTCAACTCACGTGAGGGAATCCATCTCAAGAGATTGCTACTAGAAACCCCGCCTCAACTCACGTGAGGGCTTCCATCTCATTCAATATCCTCTCGGTGTTTAGCCTACATTCCCATAGAATATTTTAACATTCATCACATTAAGGGATAAAAGATTGTAACTAGACACCCCGCCTCAACTCACGTGAGGGAATACATCTCAACCCAACA
The DNA here is from genome assembly GCF_900185275.1 of Solanum verrucosum. Lineage (NCBI taxonomy): Eukaryota > Viridiplantae > Streptophyta > Magnoliopsida > Solanales > Solanaceae > Solanum > Solanum verrucosum. The sequence goes on from NW_026020360.1 coordinate 799,510, forward strand.
TTCATTCATTGTATAACTCATAGAGTCAAAGATGAGAATAGCCTTTCGTCTAAGAATCACATTATCGTTCATTAGTGCAAGATCGAGAATATCCTTTCAATCAACACATCATTATCATTCATTAGAGTAAAATTGAGAATAACCTTTTCAATAAGTACTTCATCATTATCATTATCATTGAACCTCATTCATTCTTCATTCACAAGTGTTAATAGAGAGAGAACATTCAATCCTAATACAATTAGCTTCTAGACATGATCATCATTCATTCATTTAGATAACACACATGCATCATATCACAATTATGCATTTAGCTCCACATGTAGGGTATAAGGAACAGATCCATCAATTCAATACAAGAATATACCAATCAAACAAACACCTCCACCTTTCAAGTGGATCAACATCTAATTCACAATTCTAATTTAACAAGTAATTGATCATAACTTCCCCTTCAAGGGTCATACTTCCAAATCATCAACACACCAACAATTCACTACAATTGGGGAATGGGTAGTGATATACTTCAATAATCTAAAGCAACTTAGGCAAATTTGATTCACATGCATTCATCATCAACTAACCCAATTCATTAAAGCACAATTTAGGAATTGAGAGAAATCAAGGGTTCATAGAGTATTTTCATCACAAATCATCAATTAAACATTAATACAATCATAATTTATCATTAGAAACCATTTGAAAACGTTTGATGAAAGAACCCATGAGATTGAGTAAAACCTAGGGTTATTGAGAAACTTGAAACTTTGAAATCTATTTTGAAACTGACTCTAGGGTGAAATCTAACCCTAGATGAAGGATCACCATACCTTAATAGATGAATTCCACGACAATCCACTCAATTAGCCTTCCTTTTCACGCCCTAAGTCTTGTTCTTCTCTTGGTCTTCAATGGCGTTCTAGAGAGAAGATATTTTGAGAAGGAGGGGTTTTAATTTGGGGAATTTGAAGAATTATATCTAAAATAGTATTTTAATGTTTTAAAACTCTTAAAATATTTTAATAACCCTAAAATAACCGTCCATACACTTAAAAAATTTAATTAACCAATTACCAAAAGAACCCTACACTTGGCAGCAACTTGACAACAAAACAGTGGAGACTCACGCCCTAGACCTACGGACCGTGAGTCCATTCACGGACCGTGAGTCCATTCACGGACCGTACTGCTGGTCCGTGGTCTGGAGATGTGGCTTGGTTTGGGGTCCCTTGACCTACAGAGGCCATCCACGGGGCATGGATGGACCTACGGGGAATGGACCCCTTCCGTAGGTCACCAAACTTTGGCCAACTTTTTGTTTTGGGGCAGCCTTGGGATTTAGACTTAGGGTCCTCCTCAAGGACCCTTAGGGTGGTCCTTGGGAAGTCGTACCTTGATGTTTAACCCCTAAACCCCTAACCATGACTCGGAACAATATCAAACACCCTTGAACCTCACACCAAGCTCAAACACACACATGTTAGGCTCTAGTTTGACTTATTCATTTTTAGGGTCGTTACACTACAACAATAGCAAATAATACGAAATTACAATAATGAGACGGGTTCTTGGGATGTAATTTGATTATAGGCTAATATAGACAAATAGGTAATTGCAAATGTTAGTAAATAGCTGTAAATTAGTCAATAGGCTAGACTATAGAGGAGATAAACTTTCTCTCGAACAATTTACCCCGAATCAAGACGGTTTCTCTGGACCACCAACAAGCAAGCAAATAAGAACATCCTATGCCTTAGTCCATTCACTCTCTCGAGCTGAATGTGTGGAAAAGCTTTTAGGATTCACTCTCTCGAGCTGAACCCATGAAAACCCAATACCCACAGACCATCAATCAATAATCTTGGTTTTAAAACCTCTCTCTCAAGCAAGCCAAAAACACAAAGGTAGGACTACATTTGCAACTACAATCTTTTAATTTTAACCACAATTAATGATTGAAATCACTTCTAAACAACATTTATACTAACAGTTAACAATACCCATAAGCTAAATCAACCCATAATCACATAATCATACCCCATGAATTAGGGTTTTAGCTAGACATCATAAAAAGATAAAAATCATTACCAAATTGTGTTACCATCAACTGGGTAACATTAATTTCGTCTTTGCATAGGTCCAAATTGAAGAAACTCAAAGACCCACTTCCAATTTCTCAAAAATGGAAAACTTCAATTCTTCAAAGCTAAGGAAAGCTTGTCTCAATACTCAGAGTTCAATGTCTCATATGATAGTTCTCAAAAAATTGATTCTTAGATAATGAGTAATATCAATAACTTATTAAACTAGATGTTCAAAAATGTATTTATTATTCGCCAAAAGTATGTTGCGAAGGGCCATTCGGCGAAGTAAGTCGGGCTCGCCGATCAGCTTGGTAATTAGCTCTTTGGTCAGTTCCATCGCCTTTTTGCTTTGGCCTTCAGCATCCTTAAACTTTGGGTGATCTAACACTGCATCAAGGAACCACTCGGCGACACACTGACTGCTCCTTTCTCTCGTCAACTTGATTTTCTCCTTCAGGACTTGGTACACTGGAACTTTAGGCGAGATGGTGGCCATTCGGCGACTCGCCAAAGGGACTTCGTGATCACTAGGCCTTCTTTTCTTCCTTCTTTCAGTTTGCTTCGTTCCTTTTTGAAAATTAGTGTCCATGCTTTGTTGCTCAATTCAAATACCTAGAAATCAAGGATTTTACATCAGTTATTGGAACAAAAGAATCATTTGAGGACACTAAATCTATCCAAATAAACCCCTAAATAAGTCCAAATCGTGGACTCATCAGTGAGCTGCCTATCTAGAATGGGCCTATGAAAGAATCTTTGTAAGAAGCTCTTTAACTGACGGTACACATAAGCGACGCTGGTATCTAAGGACTCCATCTCCAGTTAGCTCAAATAAAGGTTGTTGCTGCTGTGGAATCTTTTCCCTCAATTTCCTAAGCTCAGGATCTTCATGTTCCTGCCTTTTCACTTTAGTCACAAAGGATGATTCTTCCATATTCTTAACAAAAACACCTCCACCTCCTACATCTACAAAACGTACTTGCAAATTAACTAGCTGCCATAGGTCTTTTGTTATTCCAGTCTTATCAGTTTCAACATGACATAGACTACCCATGGACTTTTGCTGAGCGCATCAACAAAACATTAGCTTTGTCGGGATGATATAAAATGTCAACATCGTAGTCCTTTAATAATTCTAGCCATCTCCTTTGTCGCATGTTTAACTAAATCTGCTTAAGTAAATACTGAAGGCTCTGGTGATCAGTGAAAATATATATAGGAACCCCGTATAGATAATGCTGCCAAAGTTTTAGGGCAAAGACAACTGTAGCCAACTCATGATCGTGTGTGGGATAAATCTTCTCATGCTTCCGCAATTGTGTAGAGGCATATGCAATAACCTTACCATGCTGCATAAGAACACAACGTAGGACAATTCTTGAGGCATCACAGTAAACAACATAGACCTCATTACTATCTGGAAGAGTTAGGATAGGTGTGGTGGTAAGCCTTTTTTTAGTTCCTGAAAGCTCTGTTTGCATACCTCGGTCCACTAAAACATAGTTGTCTTATGTGTCAATTTTATCAATTCAATAATACTGTGGCAAGCCTAAAAAGCTGTGAACCTCCATCGAATTCAAGGGCCTCGTCCAAGTCATCACTGCTTCAATCGTTTGTCCATCAACCTTAATACCCTCAATTGTAATAACATGACCAAGAAAATCTATAGAAGTAAGCCAAAAATCACATTTATAGAATTTAACATATAACCTGCAATATTGGAGAGTCAGCAACACGACTCGCAAGTGGTCTGCAAGCTCAGCTTTCGACAGTGAATATATAAGAATGTCATCAATAAACACAATCACAAATTCATCCAAGAATGGTTTGAAGACCCGATTCATAAGGTCCATAAAGGATGCTGGGGCATTTTTAAGACCGAAAGACATGACAAGTAATTCAAAATGGTCATACCGCTTACTAAATATTGTTTTTGCTATATCAACTTCCCTGACTCGTAGCTGATGATAATCAAACCGCAAGTCAATCTTGAAAAAGCATTTGGCACCTTGTAACTGGTCGAATAAATCATCAATCAGTGGAAGAGGATATTTATTCTTAATAGTGACTTTATTTAGTTATCTATAGTCAACAAACATCCGTAAGGAGCCATCTTTCTTTTGAACAAAGAGCACTGGAGCACCCCATAGGGAAGTACTTCGCCTGATAACACCTTTATCGAGCAAGTCCTTCAATTGTTCCTTCAATTCTCTTAGCTCTACAGGTTCCATTCTATAGGGAGGAATCGATATAGGCTGCATATCAGGAAGCAAGTCTATCGAGAAATCAATTTCCCTTTCTGGGGGAATTCCTGGAAAATCATCAGGGAATACCATTGGAAATTCATTCACAATGGGAATTGACTGAAGAGTCGTGGATCAATATTCACAGATTTCATGTCAATCTTACTAGCAATAAATGGAGTGATCTATGAAAATGTAGAGCCAGGGTCTATCAATACGTAAACAACTTGAAAAGATATCCTCAATATACCTGTGAAAACATAAGGGGATGTCTCTGAATCTTGTCGGTGTGTGAGTGCATAAAAGTGGTTCTGGCCACCGCTCAAACCTTATGTATCTCCTTCATCTATCCCTCTACCACGACCCTGAGTAGACAGTGGTCCTGGTCGTAAGGCATGCATTGAGGGTTAAGAGGCTGTAGTGGATCGTGAAGGTTGAGCTAGATCACCTCTGGTCAACCTCGGGCACCAACTAAGAAAATGTCATGTATGCCGACAATTATAACATGCACTTAAACCCTTTCTACACTGCCCAGTGTATGGCTTACCGCACTATGTACAATGAGGAGTGGGATGTATTATCTATACGAAATGATCTTTTCAATGACCCTTAGACTGGCATGAGCTCTGACCTTCTCCTGACTGACTATAATGATCAAACCGCAGTCCCTGCACCTGTGGTGAGACACTTCCCGCTGGCTGAGGTGGATATCGATGGAATGGGGGCCTAAATCACCATGTTGTTCCCTATAAGACCCCATAGTACAGATCATTTTATTCTTCTCCCTATCCCTGAGGGTATCACAAATCCTTTGAGAAAGTCCTCTGCAGTCTGAGCGAAAACCTGTATGCGGGAAATATCTACATCTTCCGATAGGGCTACTACTCTGCAAACTCAGATGAAATGATCTACCAAAACATCAACATGATAGTGAACTCTGACTCTCATGGTATGTACAATATCTGGTGCATATCTCACCAAAGAACTAAACCTATGGCTATAATCCGTCACACTCATGGTTCCTTGCTTTATATTGATAAACTGGTCAAGACGGGGCTCTCGAACATCCCGTGGCAAATAGTGGGTAAGGAAGGCCTTTGAGAAGTCCTCCCACACTGTTGGCTGAGCATCAGATCCTCTAGATCACTCCCAAGCCTCATACCAAAGGATGGCTATATTATGTAGGTGAAAAGAAGCCAACTCCACAGCCTATATGACGGAGGCAGTCATAACCCTCTATACTCTCTATATATAATCTATAAAGTCTGGGGGATGCTCAGTACGACAAGATCCCATAAATAATAGAGGGGACAAATGAACAAACTCTCGTACCTTTGAACGTTCTGACTGGTCTCTCCGAGTATCTACTCCAAACTCCATTTACCGCTCATGAATAGAAACCATCCTAGTCCAACACTGAACTGCAACCCTCATCCCCTGCTCCCTTGTCTCTGGTGGAGGAACAATAGGTACTGGAGGTCCTGTATACCAAGTTTCCTTAGGTACCAATGGAACTGGTGAGGTTGGGGGTACTGCATCTCCTCGGGCTTTAACAGGTGGCGGGGAGGCTAGTACTAGGGGTAATGGAGATTCACTCTGTGCCTCTGCGGGAAATCTATCACTTTGACTTGGTGGGGAACATCTAGTACCTTCTCTTGGATCCATACCTATCTCTCGATCTTCCATATCCGTAGCAAGTGTAGCCTGTTAGATAAGAAAGATAAAGCATGATTTAGATTTCAAATGTTCTTATACGTTTCCACCACAACAAGATCTATCAGTTTAATGAAATGAAACCCATCCTAAATGCCTTATAGCCTCTAGATTATAAGTGTGGTGTAAAACACACCCATATACAAGACTCTACTAGACACAGCTTGTGGACTTCCGAGATACGACTTTCTCTAATACCAAGTTTGTCACGCCTCGAAATAGGGGGTGTAACTGGCATTAAATACCCTACAAGATCAGGTTGCCCACTAAAACATACTAGCTAACCAAATTGCGAGACAAAAAAAATTGGGTAGCACAATCTCTAAAAAGTGAAGCCTGGACCTTGAAGGTCATGACCTAAATGAGAATAACCCATACAAACAATGGTAGACAAGAAAAAAAATAAAGATGTACTAGCTAGCCGACGAGGCCACAACTGAAGACATACCTACTTACACACACATATATATTCATGCCAAGTCTATAGGCTGGAGACTAAAACATACAAAAGAAAACCTAGAATATTGTGTCCCCAATATCCTCTGTGAGTGACATAAACATGGTCAGGACAAGGGCCCAGCTATTCCCAAACTGTACAACAAAAGTAAACCTCATTTGATAGCCTCAAGATAAGACATAGTTTACCAAATCATAGTTGAAACTGAATCCTAGCGGGTGGGTCGATCAGAATCCTTACCTGAACCTGCTCACATGAAACAAAAAGCAGCATTCCCAAGCAAAGGGACATCAGTACGAAGAAAAGTGTACTAGTATATAAAGCAGAAAGTAGAATCATAAATAGTTACTGTGAAAGGGTAATAGAGATACAATCTGAAACTGTAACTCTAATATTCTCCCTGGATGACATTTGGCCTCCTACAATCTTAATATGCATGGTATGTTCGTATAATCGTATGTTGTGAATAAATATATATAGATGCAAATGCATGACATACCCAACAAAATGCTAGCAATAGTGGTTCTTCTCGGTAGCTAACTGATATTATATATGCCAACCTGTGACCATCAATGTCTCATACGTATAAATATAGGCAATAAGCCACATACCACCAGATTATATCTCGGGAGTAGAATGAATAGCATTTCATGTCATGGATTTATAACATTTATATGTTACCATTGTCATGTTTCCAACATGGCCCGTTTCTAGTCTTGTTCTCATAAATCCACAATCACTTTCGTATAACATGTAACCATCACATGGAACCTCATATGTTCTTCCAAATAAGCTTGAAAAGTTAACTCAAAGTATAGAAATATAACCTTTCCGTGTATATATTCATAACAAGTTAAGGTGATCTACTTAGTTCCTAAATTGGTTCCTTGATAATTTATAAAAGACGTATTTCAAAAACCAAGTGTTCTAATAGTTTAAACATTTAAGTTATATTTAGGAGTTTGAAGATTGTGAGTTACTTCATAATAACTTTAGTGGGGAAAGAGGGCCGGTTACAAGTTATAAGGGTCTCCCATGATATTTTAGGTCACATCACCCAAAGAAGAATAAGAATGCATACATGCGAACATATAATCAAGGAACTCGATAAAATGACATGTAGATGTCGAATACTCTATTTATCCGAATGAGTGGAATATCAAGATAATAGAATCATGAAAATAATTCAGCTGAGATCCCATGCAAAATATCACATTCGGCGTTTTAGGTTTCCCTGTAGTGGTGCTAACATGAGGGAGAAAGCTTATCCTTAACATACCTTTCCAGTGAACTCTCGAATGGCCGTAGTTTCTTCATGAAAATTGTTCTTTATGTCCTAAACTTTTCAAACACTATATATACATAGCTAGTAAACACCTATAAAAAATTCATAATTGAGCTTAAATTTTGTAGATTTTCCATGTGGCCTCAACTTGACAAAACGTCCATAGAACTTCATAAAAACAATCATAAAAGAGTCCCGAGATTATTACCTTAGTTAACGAACTGTAAACCTTGAATAAACACCTATAACTACCAATTTATATCTTCAAAAATTAGCTCCAAACGCAACTAATAGAAGGGGAAAATGATTGCCACATGTAAAGATCACGCTACTAGGCACGGGGGCAACCTTTAATGGTAGATATCGTCAAAAACTAGCCTTCACCATGCAAGAGCTCTATTAGAACCCTCTCTTAACCTTTCTTTGTAGTTAGGGAATGAAAAGAAATGTTTTCGTTTCCTAAAACATCGAGTAAGCCGACATACCACATTTTTGACCTGACCCGGATTCTGCCCTGGCAATCCGCGGTAAAACCCTCATAACTTTTTACTCCGATGTTGGTTAAATATAGGGATTCATGTGTTGCAAACTAGACTTGCAGGCCATCAATTTGATAGGTCATGGGACTTTTGACTCTTCATATATTGGGAGAAATCTTCCAAGACATTTGACCCCAAGATAAGAAAATATTATTAGAAAAACTTCGATAACTTTTGCCGACCTTAGTTTCGCTAATTCTCTTGACTTCAAAACATAACATACGAATCTTATGCTATTATAATACCTCATAACATACAATTCTTAGCATGTTAGACACTCATACGCTTACCCCAGGGTATGAGATTATTTAAACCTTTCAAATGGGCGAAGTTCTACCTGAGCCATTTTTTTAATCTAGAACTTTGTCTGAGGGGTCCCTTTGAGCTAAATGTTTTGTTTAGTTTCTTGATATTGCTACCCATTTGCAATCTTAATATCCAATGTACGATACCAATTCGTATACACCTCATATAACCATGCCAAACTATGCCACACATATTATGCAAGAATAGAGAAAAAGTACGGGATCTTACATCGGTGACCACGACTTACGTCGCCGACCCACTCAACGATGCGTCGAGTGGTACTTTATCCTACCGAGTTTTACAGAACTCCTAGCAATCTAGGTAGTTCCAATGGCGGTCCAATTCAGGCTCGCTGACCTGTTCGGCGAGTCTCCGAATGGACCTTTGGCTCGCCTAATTGCCTTTTTCCCAAAATTTCAACTTTTCAACCTGAACATTCAACAATCGTTATTCAAACAACAATATTAAAAGCTTAAACAATTGGGTTGCCTCCCAAGATGCGCCTTATTTCATGTCGTGGCACGACATGGATACGCTTTTCAAGGTTCATTTTTTGGGTTAGCCAAGGTATCACTTTGTAGATTCCTTTTTGGCCTTGGGTTCAAATGAGATGAGATTTACCACAACCCACAAGTACCCTCTAGATGTAACGTGGCGTATAGAATCCCGAAGGACTCCATACAAGTCACTTAGTCGTCATAACATAAGCAATAGAAAAATAATAGTAAAGATACATTTGAATCTCTAAAATTTTCATAAAAGAAAAGCGGAAATCTAGACACTAAATCTCTTCATAGCCATCTATTAAAATATTTGAATGAAATAGGGACTAGCCCATTAAACATGTCCAAAGTTGGAAATACATGAACGAAACTACAACATAGGAAAAAAGACATCCTCGAACCATGAGGACTCACCAAGCTCCGAAGATACTCATGTCCAAGCTCTAGCAACTAAAATAATCACCTCGAGAACCGGACCCTACACTTGTGAAAAATGTAGGAAAAGTAGGTGTTAGTACAAATGATAGCCATGCATAAAAACATCAAAAACATTCTAAAGGGGACATTTGATTTGAAAGCATGCAATTTACTACGCTTAAACATCATCATAAACATAGTGGGAAAACATGAGTCATAACATCATCTTCAATGCAAGCTAGCATCCTCTTTTAAAACCTTTGAACACTATGTGATACTTTTTTAAGTACATCTTAGCTCATCATTACCTACACTACGAGATAGTTCTTCATGTATGTCTTAGTTCATTATTAAATCTTTTGTGGGAATAAGCCTTAACCGACATGATACCATGAGAGCTTAACATGGAATCCAGTGTCTCCCACACCGAAAAGGGTTGGTCTACTTGCCTAAGGTAGAATCGATAACTTTAACTTAGGTGGATCCAATAGCTAAATAACCTATGGGGGCACATAGTTTATGGGATAAGGAGATTGCTACTAAAACCCCGTATTCAACTTGCGTAAAAAGTTTCCATATCATGAGATATACTTGGGAACCCCGACTCAACTAGTGTAAAAAGATCCCATTTGGAAGCCCGACTCAACATACGTAAAAGCTTCCATCTCATATTCAATATCCACTCGGTGCTAAGAATTAATTCCTATGGAGTACTTATCAAGTCTTGATTTCATTCATATTCATGGAATAATGTCTTGACAGTCAATCAATGATCAATTCATAAGATAACTCTTAGATCATGCGTGAGAATAACCTTTCATCGTCCATGTCTACATATAAGTCTTAGATTCAATTAGTAAGAAAGCCTTTCAACCTTATAATCTTCAATATGTGAGAAAACCTTCCACATCATATCATATTCATGCATACGTGTGTGTATGAGAATATCCTTTCAACAACACAATAACTACATTATAATCATAGACACTTCACTCTCAAAGTGTTCTAAAAGAATTTACATAGATTTAATAAAAACATGCATAATTCTCATACTTTACCCTTTCAAGGTTAAAAGCTCACTTTCAATCAACACATCTAGAATTCAAACATTAGACATGGATATAATCATGTAACAACCGGAAAATTGATAGGTGAAACTAAAGCCTAATGTATGAACCTTATAAGTTTATGTATAAATTGGAGATATAAAAGGGTCCAAAAATTTGGCTAAGTATAAGTTTAAGGGAAGGTTCAAGGAAGGCGAAAGGATTCACCTTCCTTAGAATCTTCCTTGAACCAATGCCTTAGTTTTTTTAAGGCAACCCACATGAGGGTTTAAGGACCAAGTGGGGTGTAACGACCCAAGAGCACCCCCTAGTCGTTACCGGCGTATTCGACCTCGAAGAGGTCTTATACAAGCCCTTAGCTTTCTTCATAGCATATATCATAGAATAAAATCATTGAAAATTTAAAACTTTTACTTTGGAAGTTCAACTTCACTTCATATATGAAAAATAGAATCTGACTTCGTCACAATGCACCATCTAGACATAGAAGTATCGAAAATGGGACTTAGCCCTTTCATCAATAAGAAGTCTTGAAAATAAGAAGTACAACAATATCTTTCAACATAAGCAATGAACTAAACATAGAAGCTAGATCATAAGGTCTTGTCCTCGGACTTGAGGACTCACCAACTTGGGGAAGCAACTCCAAGTGTCTTGAGAAGTAGGCTTGAATCCTCAACGGCCCGAACCTAAATGTTTGGGGAAAAGGGAGAAAATATGGGTTAGTACAACACACATACTAAGTATGGCTAGTATGCATAAAAACCATTGAAACATGCATAAAAGGACATTTTATTCAAAGCTTGCTTTTTGCCAAGTAAATCCAATATGCACACAAATTAAGTATCATAGTCCAAACCAACATAATATCATCCCAACATGTAAACAGCCCAAGCAATGCTAGTGCAATGCAAAGAATAGAACCCCATAACCCTATTCAAAGCCAAGTATCACATTAAGCAACATATTTCATGCATACATTCATAGGATCATATTTCATCATAACTTACCATATTCATAATGATCATACATAACATAGCTTCAACATACATAAGTTGTAATCATCATAATCATAAGAGAACACTACTACAACCATCCCTTAGGATCTCACAAGTGCAATGTGCAAGAGAAGTCCCATACCCTCTCTTACACTATGTAGAAACCCTTAAGAAAGCCCTAGTAAGAGTTCACACCTTTCATACCTTCATTTACTTTTACATTAGGGAAATATTGCAATAACTGACATAGACCATGAGAGCTACATGGAATCCGGTGTTCTACTCCCACACCAAAAGGAGAGGGTTAACACTTGCCAAAGGTGTAACCATTTGTACATAGCTATCTAGGTGGATCCACTAAGCTAAAGTCCTATGTTGGCACATAGTTAAGGGTCAAGGAGATTCTTTCTTGAAACCCTAACTTACTAAACGTGGGGGTTTCCATCTCATGAGACAACACATACCGTGGGTAATCCGGACTTGCTAAACGTGAGGAAACCCTTGTGGGGAGCCGGACTTACTAAACGTGAGACCCCCATCTCATTTACATGCCCTTTGGGTGCTAAGCATCTAATTCCCTTTTGAAATCATCTTTAGTCATCACAAAAGTTCACATTAGCCTTTAATAGACGCTTATGTAGACATCTTACCATAATAGCTCATATGTATTCATAAGTGAGTAACAATCCTTTCACTTTAGAGACACTTAGCAAGTGAGTAAACATTTCACTTTACATTACACTATAATCATGAGAACTACCTTTCAATCATATAGCAATCATACCATAATATACATACATCATAGCTAATTCAAGTGTAGAGGGTTAAGGATGAGGAAACTAGGTCACCAACACCACAACAACACATTAGGTATAACACCATTACAATCTAAGTAATTCACCTTTCATACTTGAGTTCAAAGAAGAACCAACCTTTATTCCTTCTTGCCCTTCGTGGGACATCCATACTTCAATTACCAATAAATTCATAACCAATGCATAATACAAGGTAATTCATGAAGTAATAACATAATCAACATCAATATAAGCAATTGACATATTCCCTTCATAGCCTTGAAGGTTTCATTCAAAGACCCAACCCTAATTTCATAGAAATTATACATAACCTAGGGTAGAATCATCATACAAACATGAATTTCATGACATCACATTCAATTCATAGCCTTCCATCAATATCCAACACAAACTAGGGTTAGAATTAGGAAAAGAAGGTGAAACATGGATCTCATGGGGAATTCTTCAAGAAACCACCAATACAATATAAATTCACCGATAATTATTCATATAACACCAATCCAAGTCAGTTTATAACATCAATTTCACTTTAGAAAGAAGACCCACGTTTTTGGATTGAAACCTAGAAATTGGAGATTTTGAAATTAATCTTGAAGGGACCTCTTGGGGAAAGGAATCCCAAAAGTGATAAGAAAGCATACCTTATTGACAAATTAACCACGAAAATCTGAGTTGAAACCTTGGAGAGTTGATCTTCTTCTTGAAGCTCCAATCTTCTTCAATGGAGTTCTTGAGAAGAGAGAGAGAGTAGAGAGAATGAGGAACTTTAGGTATAGATCTTTGGGGTTTTCTGTTTGAGTGATAAAAGTGAGGTAAATTGACTTAAAAATCATTATATACACATCCCCTAAAGTACCCTAAATACCCCTCACTTAAATGGACTCTTTAATGAAGTAAAAATAGATTTCTGAATTTCTGCATTTTTGTCACGGAACAAGTTCGCTATGCGGAGCTGTTCCTTGAAGATATTTGGAATTAAATTTCGAGACAGTAGAGTCCGCGACACGACCGCGTTGTGAACAAACTTTTTGCTCCTTGGGGGAGCAAGTCCGCGACGTGCCCTTGTTCCCTCCAAGAGCAATTTGCAAGCTGCCTTGGCATCTTGTTTGTCCAAGGTTGGGATCCCCCTTAGGGTGGTCCCGGGGTGTCCTATTCAAATGTTTTGACCATATAAACATATATTTACCTATTTTAACTCTTTTTAAAAGATTATACCATCATACGACACTCCTAAACCTGCCCAAAACCTAGGGACACACTAGAGCACATTCTTCTCTAGTTTCAGGACGTCGTGGTCGTTTCTTGACGTTTAGACTTTTACTCTTTCAAACCAAGTCAATTACATTAGTTTAGGTTTATAAGCATCATTTTCACTATTTTTAATTCATTATTCATAAGGTGAGGCTCTAACTTAAGTCATAGAATTTTCGGGGTGTTACAATATCCCCCCTTAGGAACATTCGTCTCCGAATGTCACTTGGACTTCTTTCTAGGGAGAAAATGACTCAAACTAGCAGCACAACAACCAGTCACATCAACAACATCAAATCATCATATCATATAGGTATTTAATCCACAACATCACTATGCTCAAAACTCTTTACTTCACATAAGTATAGGAGGAACTACCTTCTCCATATTCAATGAGCATAAACATATATATTAAGCAATCAACAACACATTTCTTTAACAAGACAACATCAAGCATGCTTATTACGATTCTCATGAAGACAACATCACACAACATCAATGGGTGCAATATCAACCATGAGAAACAAAATTCATGAAAACTCAAAATACAACTTAAGCATGATTTTTCACAAAAATATGCACATACAAAGAAATCATGTCATAATCATCAACACACATGATTTTTTCAATTTATACCAAACTAAGAGAGACTACTAACCTCAACTATGGCTAGGAGTAGTAGGAAAAAGTTGAGGGTAGCGGGACTTCATGTCGGCCTCGGCCTCCCATGTTGCACCCTCACCTAGGTGGTTTCTCCATAGGACTTTTACAAAGACAACCTCTTTATTCCTCATCTTCTTAACTTGACGATCTAGGATTTCAATCGGAACCTCTTTATAAGAAAGGTTCTCATTCACCCCTAAACCTTCTAGAGGGAGAATGGACACCGGGTCACCTATACACTTCTTTAGCAAAGAAATATAGAACACCGGGTGAACCGGGGCCAATTCGATGGGTAATTTCAACTCATAAGCAACCTTTCCTACACGCTCCAAGATCTCATAAGGCCCAATATACCGGGGGCTAAGTTTCCCCTTCTTACCAAACCTCATCACCCCTTTCATGGGTGAGATTTTTAAGTAGACCCAATCACCTACTTCAAATTCAAGATCTCTCCTTCTATTATCGGCATAAGGCTTTTGCCGACTATGAGCCGTTTTCAACCTATCCCTTATAAGTCAAACTTTTTCCGTAGCCTCATAGACTACCTCGGGACAAAGAAGACCAAATTCACCTACTTCAAACCACCCAACCGGAGATCGACACCTTCTACCATAAAGTGCTTCAAAGGGTGCCATAGCAATACTCGAGTGGTAGCTATTGTTGTAGGAAAAATCTATTAAAGGTAGGTGGCCATCCCAATTACCTTTGAAGTCAATGACACACGCTCTCAACATGTCCGCTAGGGTTTGGATGGTGTGTTCTGCTTGACCATCCGTTTGAGGGTGAAATGTGGTACTAAGTTTCACTTGAGTACCAAGCCCACTTTGGAAAGACCTCTAAAAATGGAAAGTAAATTGGGCACCTCTATCCGAAATAATCGACAATGGGGCCCCATGCAATTCACAATCTCCTTAATGTACAACTTAGCATAATCTTCCATCGAATAAGAAACCTTGACGGGAAGGAAATGGGCTGATTTAGTGAATCTATCCACAATGACCCAAATTGAATCATGTTGCCTACAGGTTCGAGGAAAACCTACCACAAAGTCCATATTGATCTCTTCCCATTTCCAAGTGGGGGTATCCATATCTTGAGTTAGACCTCCCGGTATTTGGTGCTTGGCTTTGACTTGTTGGCAATTTGAGCACCTAGCCACAAAATTTGCTATGTCTCTTTTCATTTCGTTCCACCAATAAATCTCACGTAAGTCGTGATACATTTTGGTGGCTCCCGGATGGATAGAGTATCAGGACCCATGGGCCTCCTCTAAAATTGTCTCTCTTAGGCCATCCACATCCGGTACACATAATCTTCCTTGGTGCCTAAGCACCCCATCTTCTCCTTGAGAGAAAGTTTCTACTACTTTGTTGAGAACCGACTCTTTTAGTTCCATCAAAATAGGGTCAAGATGTTGCTTAACTTCACATCAACAACAACTGATGACTCGGAATTATGATGGACCATGACTCCTTTTTTTGGGGAATCTTCAAGTCGAACACCCAACCAAGCTAGCCTATGTACATCATGGGCTAACTCCCTTTTATCTTCTTCCACATGTGACACACTACCCATAGATATACGACTCAAAGCATCCGCAACCACATTTTTTGTTTTCTGGGGTGGTAAAGGACACTCATATCATAATATTTTAAGAGTTCCAACCACCTCCTTTGTCGGAGATTCAATTCTTTTTGTCTAAAAACATATTGAAGACTCTTGTGGTCGGTAAACACATCCACATGTACCCCATAGAGATAGTGTCTCCAAATCTTTAAAGCAAAGACTACGGCCGCTAGCTCAAGGTCATGAGTTGGATAATTCTTCTCATGCACCTTGAGTTGTCTCGAGGCATAAGCTATAACCTTACCATGCTGCATGAGGACACAACCCAAACCCACTCGGGAAGTATCACAATATACTACAAACCCTTCGGTGCCCTCTGGTAAGGTCAAAACCGAAGCGGATGTGAGCTTATCTTTCAACAATTGGAAGCTCTTTTCACAAGATTCCGACCATTCAAACTTAGACTTTTTTTGAGTTAAGGCCGTTAATGGAGATGCAATAGATGAAAATCCCTCAACAAACCTCCGGTAGTAGCCGGCCAAACCCAAAAAGCTTTGAATGTCGGAAGGATTCAAAGGTCTAGGCCAACTTTTGACCGCATTGGTTTTCTTTGGATCAACTTATATACCCTCACTTGAAACAATGTGACCAAGGAAAGCAACCGATCTTAGCCAAAACTCGCACTTGCTAAACTTAGCATAGAGTTGGTGATCTTTGAGGGCTTGCAATACTATCCTCAAATGATTCATATGATTATCCTCACTTTTAGAGTATATCAAGATTTCATCAATAAAGACAATAACAAATGAGTCTAGAAAATTTCTAAACACGCAATTCATAAGGTCCATGAAAGTCGCCGGGGCATTTGTAAGACCAAAGGACATCACTAAGAACTCAAAATGACCATATCTTGTTCGGAAGGCTATTTTCAGAACATCAACACCTCTCACCCTAAGTTGGTGATAACCCGACCTCAAATCAATTTTAGAAAAGTAACTCGCTCCTTGAAGTTGATCAAATAAGTCATCAATCCTAGGGAGTGGATACTTGTTCTTAATGGTCACCTTATTTAACTGTTGATAATCAATACACATACGAAGAGATCCATCCTTCTTCTTCAAAAATAACACCGGTGCACCCCAAGGAGATATACTAGGTTGGATGAAACCCTTATCCAACAAATCTTTGAGTTGAGCTTTTAATTTCTTCAACTCCGCCGAGGCCATCCGGTAAGGAGGATTGAAATGGGTTGTGTATCTGGCAATAAATCTGCCGAAATCTATTTCCCATTCGGGAGGAATCCCGAGTAAGTCATGGGGAAAGACTTCCAGAAAATCCTTCACTACGGGGACCGACTCCAAAGAAGGAATCTCGGACTCAAGATCCTTGACCCTCACTATATGATAGAGACAACCCTTAGAAAACAACTTACAAGCTTTTAGACATGAAATGATCCTTCCCCTAGGAATGGAATTTCTTCCCTTCCATTCAAAAATGGGTTCATTAGGAAATTGAAATTTCACAGTTCGGGTCCTACAATCTATGGACGCAAAATAAGCATGAAGCCAATCCATCCCCAATATAACATCAAAGTCTAACATATCAAGTTCCACCAAATCAACCAAAGTGACTCTATTGGGCAATTATATGGGACAACCCCTATAAACTCTTTAGCAACTATGGAATCACCCACTGGGGTAGAAACCGAAAAGGGTTTATCTAAGATATCGGGAAGCATATCAAACTTTATAGCCACTAAAGAGGTTACAAATGACAAATTGGCATCGGGATCCAACAATTCATAAACATTTATTGAAAATACTTGCAACATACTGGTCACAATATCCGGAGAGCTCTCTTGATCACCTCGGGATTGGAGAGCATTGAAGCGATTCTTCTTAAGAGCATCGGGACTTAGGCCACTTGCTTGTGCTTGAGCATTTTCCATTCTTTGAGCCTTTAGCATTGGGCAATCCCTCCTTATGTGGCTGCTCTTACCACAAACCATAGCAATTACCCGTGCCTAACTAGGCACTTGCCTTCATGTTTTCGACCACACTTTGTACAACTAGGCTTCTCAACATAAGGACCACCACCTCTTGCTTCTTGAGGCTTGGGGGTAGACACTTTACCTTTGTTGACCCTTGGAATGTTAGAGTACCTTGGTTGGAAAACCTCTTTTTGAACTTTGGCTTATCTTGGATTTCAAACCTAACCTTAGAAGAATTTCCATCATCGACCCTTGACCTCTTCAATTCTCTACCAACTCACTTAAGATTTTGCTCCTCAATTTGCTCGGCAGAACCATAAGGCGAGAAATGTCCATGCTTGGGATTAGCATAGCCGACCTACATTCATTAACCACAAGATCGGATACACCCATAACAAATTTTTTCATTGTAGCTCTAGAGTTCGACACCAAAGTAGGAGCATGCTTGGACAATTGAGTGAACTTGAGGCCATACTCCTTCACACTCATACCCCCTTGACAGAGGTTGATGAATTCTTGCATTTTCCTCTCCCTTAGTTCCAAGGGGAAAAACCTATCAAGAAAAGCCATCTTGAATGTAGCACAACTTATCAGACCCTCTCTAATAGGTCTCCCCTCCTTCCATTGTTCATACCACACTTGTGCCACATCTTTGAGTTGATAGGCTGCTAACTCCGCCTTTTTTTAGAAGACACACCCATAGCCTCTAGAACCTTAAACACTTCATCAATGAAACCCTTGTGGATCTTCTTCCACTTTGGAGGCAAAGAAATTAGGGGGATTCATCCTTGTGAAATCCCTTATCCTAGAAGCGGTAGTGTTGGCATCGGGGTTCACTTTCACCCTAGCATCCCTAGCAACTTGAGTGGCCAACACTTAAGTCAAATTATGAATAGCCGACCTTATCTCAACATTAGACAGGCCCCTTCTTCTATAGGAACATGAGGGTTTTTGAGGAGCTTGAAGGGAAATCGCCTCATTCACATTCTCCTCACCGACCCTTCTTGCATTGTTCCTTCTTGTATTCATTTCCTATAACCACAAGAGAAGGATTAGAAGAAAAGGACTAGATAGAATTAAGACTCTTAGGCACGACTATGGAATAAAAAAAGAGTGAAAGTTCCTAAGAATATCGTAGCCTCTCATTCATAAGTGTGGCACGATTCACACCCATGAACAAGACTCTACTCTACGTGGTATCTTGTGACATGAATCCTACATTATTCTCAACCTTATGCTTTGGTACCAAGTTTGTAATGACCCGAGATCACCCCCTAGTCGTTACCCGGCGTATTCGACCTCGAAGAAGTCTTATACAACCCCTTAGCTTTCTTTATAGTATATATCATAGAATAAAATCACAAAAAATTTAAAACTTTTATTTTGGAAGTTCAACTTCACTTTATATATGAAAAATAGAATCTGACTTCGTCACAATGCACCATCTAGACATAGAAGTATCGAAAATGGGACTTAGCCCTTACATCAATAAGAAGTCTTGAAAATAGGAAGTACAGCAATGTCTTTCAACATAAGCAAAGAACTAAACATAGAAGCTAGATCAAAGGGTCTTGTCCTCGGACTAGGGTCTTGTCCTAGTGCAATGCAAAGAATAGAACCCCATAACCCTATTCAAAGCCAAGTATCACATTAAGCAACCTACTTCATGCATACATTCATAACATCGTATTTCATTATAACATACCATATTCATAATGATCATACATACTATAGCTTTAACATACATAAGTCGTAATCATCATAATCATAAGAGAACACTACTATAACCATCCCTTAGGATCCCACAAGTTCAACGTGCAAGAGAAGTCACATACCCTCCCTTACACTACGTAGAAACCCTTAACAAAGCCCTAGTAAGAGTTCACACCTTTCATACCTTCATTTACTTTTACATTAGGGAAATATTGCAATAACCGACATAGACCATGAAAGCTACATGGAATCCGGTGTTCTACTCCCACACCAAAAAGAGAGGGTTAACACTTGCCAAAGGTGTAACCATTCGTACATAGCTATCTAGGTGGATCCACTAAGCTAAAGTCCTATGTTGGCACATAGTTAAGGGTCAAGGAGATTGCTTTTATAAACCCTAACTTACTAAACCTGGGGGTTTCCATCTCATGAGGTAACACATACCGTGGGTAATCTCGACTTGCTAAACGTGAGGAAACCCATGTTGGGAGCCGGACTTACTAAACGTGAGACCCCCATCTCATTTACATGTCATTTCGGTGCTAAGCATCTAATTCCCTTTTGAAATCATCTTTAGTCATCACACAAGTTCACATTAGCCTTTAATAGACCCTTATGTAGACATCTTACCATAATAGCTCATATGTGTTCATTAGTGAGTAACAATCCTTTCACTTTAGAGATAGTTAGCAAGTGAGTAAACCTTTCACTTTACATTACACTATAATCATGAGAACTACCTTTCAATCATATAGCAATCATACCATAATATACATATATACTTCATAGCTAATTCAAGTGTAGAGGGTTAAGGATGAGGAAACTAGGTCATCAACACCACAACAACTCATTAGGTATAACATCATTACAATCTAAGTAATTCACCTTTCATACTTGAGAGTTCAAAGTAGAACCAACCTTCATACCTTCTTGCCCTTCGTGGACATCCATACTTCAATTACCAAGCAATTCATAACCAATACATATTACAAGGTATTCATGAAGTAATAACATAATCAACATCAATATAAGCAATTGACATATTCCTTTCATAGCCTTGAAGGCATCATTCAAATACCCAACCCTAATTTCATATAAATTATACATAACCTAGGGTAGACATTCAATTCATAGCCTTCCATCAATATCCAACACAAAACTAGGGCTAGAATTAGGAAAAGAAGGAGAAACATGGATCCCATGGGGAATTCATCCAGAAAACACCAATACAATAAGAATTCATCCATAACTGTTCATATAACACCAATCCAAGTCAGTTTGTAACATCAATTTCACTTTAGAAAGAAGACCCACGTCTTTGGATTGAAACCTAGAAATTGGAGATTTTGAAATTCATCTTGAAGGGGTCTCTTGAGAAAAAAAATCCCAAGAGTGATAAGAAACCATACCTTATTGATGAATTAACCACGAAAATCCGAGTTGAAACCTTGGAGAGTTTATCTTCTTCTTGAACCTTCAATCCTTTTCAATGGAGTTCTTGAGAAGAGAGAGAGTAGAGAGAAGGAGGAACTTTAGGTTTAGATCTTTGGGTTTTGTGTTTGAGTGATAAATGTGAGGTAAATTGACTTAAAAATCATTGTATACACGTCCCCTAAAGTACCCGAAATACCCCTCACTTAAATGGACTCTTCAATGAAGTAAAAATAGATTTCTGAATTTCTGCATTTTCGTGGCGGAACAAGTCCGCGACGCGGAGCTGTTCCCTGAAGATATTGGAATTAAATTTTGAGACAGTAGAGTCCGCGACACGACCACATCGCAAACAAACTTTTTGATCCTTGGGGGAGAAAGTCCGCGACGCGCCCTTGTTCCCTCCAAGAACAATTTGCAAGCTGCCTTGGCAGCTTGCTTTCCAAGGTTAGGGCCCCCCTTGGGGCCCCTTAGGGTAGTCCCGGGGCATCGTATTCAAATGTTTTGACCCTATAAGCATATATTTGCCTATTTTTAACTATT